>NC_134687.1:409173993-409427390 GCF_050947455.1 Rhinoderma darwinii
TGATCTGCAAAGAGGAGTGGGCCAAAATTCCATCTAACGTGTGCAAACCTCATCATCAACTACAAAAAACATCTGACTGCTGTGCTTGCCAACAAGGGTTTTGCCACCAAGTATTAAGTCTTGTTTGCCAAAGGGATCAAATACTTATTTATCTGTGCACAATGTAAATAAATATATATAATTTTGACAATGTGATTTTCTGTTGTTTTTTTAATATAATCTATCTCTCACTGGTAAAATTAACCTAGCCTAAAAATTCTAGACTGTTCATGTCTTTGACAGTGGGCAAACTTACAAAATCAGCAAGGGATCAAATACTTATTTCCTTCACTGTACATTTCTCGGGGGGTGTATGCTTGGGCAAACCGGGCACTGAAATTGTCTAATAGGGGTCTCAGTTTATACAAACGGTCAAAACTGGGGTTATCTCGGGGTGGGCACTGCTCATTATCAGTATAATGTAAGAAACTAAGTATTGCCTCATAACGCATCCTGGACATGGCCATACGGTACATCGGGGTGTGGTATAAGATGTCCGTGCTCTCGTAGGTCCTAATGGACGGCTTTTTCAGAAGCCCCATGTTCAAGTGAAGTCCCCAGAACTTGCCCAACTCTGGTGCGTCTACAGTGGTCCACCGGTTGGGGATTGGGCATAAAATGATGTTGGGTTCTTAGTAATATACTGTTGGGCATATAAATTTGGCTGGGAGACCATAAGCTCTACAAAGTCATCAGTGAAGAAGAACTTGAAAAAGTCCACTTCACTGAGCCCTGCCATATTAAATTTGATCCCCGGGCTGCCCATGTACTCAGGGATTTGGGACTCAAAAATGTCTGGTGTGGGGGTCCAAATGGGGTCACTTCGCTCGGGAGTTTCAACTGTGGAGGGGTCACTTCGCTCGGGGGTTTCAACTGCGGTTGTGGTCCTGGGGCGTCTCCTCGGGGTTCCTCTTCTTCATCACTGGATGAGGAGGTTGAGAAATAAAACAGAGTCTCACCATCCGACGAGTCTGTGTTGGAGGCAAGAAATGAATATGCCTCTTCGGCAGTAAATTTATGTTGGGACATGTTTGTTATGTTATGCTTAGACACATGTAAAATGTATTATTATTTATACAGGAAATAAAATAAAAAAAAGGCTTCGCTAACTAGGAGCAATAAGCTGCTACCTAAACTAGCCCAAAAATATTGTGTTTTTATAGAACGAGTGGGCTTCCCCGAGACTAAACCTAACTAGGGCGAGTGTTCCTAACACTAAACCTAACTAGATTTTATTTGAACTTCTTTGAGACTAAACCTAACTACGGTGACGATTCCCTGACACTAAACCTATCTAGATTATTCCGAGCTTTCCTGACACTAACCCTAACTACGGTGACAGGTGCCTGGCACTAAACCTATCTATATTATTCCGAGCTTTCCTTACGCTAAACCTAACTACGGTAATGGATCTCTAACACTATAGCTAACTGCGGTGACGGATCCCTGACACTAAATTCCCTGACGCTATACCTAACTCTGCTTTTTGATGGTTCCCTGACACTAACTAACCCTAATACTAAACTAACTAGCTGAGATGCTGCAGATAACTAAGTATCCAAACTAATTTTTATATCCTTTTATGTATATATTTTTTCGTTTCTTTTGTTTTTATAGAACAAGTGGACTTCCCTGACACTAAACCTAACTAGGGCGAGGGTTCCTAACACTAAACCTAACTAGAATTTGAACTTCCTTGATGCTAAACCTAACTACGGCAACGGTTCCCTGACACTAAACCTAACTAGATTTTTACGAGCTTCCCTGATGCTAAACCTAACTATGGTGATGGACCCCTAACGCTAGAGCTAACTACGGTGACGGGTACCTGACACTAAACCTAACTAGATTATTCCGAGCTTCCCTGACATTAAACCTAACTACGGTGATCGACACCTAACTCTAGATCTAACTACGGTGACGGATTCCTGGCGATAAATTCCCTGATGCTATAACTAACTACACTTTTTGACGGTTCCCTGACACTAAATAACCCTAATACTAAACTAACCATTAAATTGTCTAAACTAACAATTTTTTTTTTTTTAATTTGTATATATTTTTGGGTTTTATATATTTTAGAAAGAAAAAAGTTAAAAATAATCCCCAGGGACCAATAAATTTGGTCCTGAAGACTAAGAAGTGGTCAGTGATAGGAGATTACTGACCAAAAACGTGGGGGGAACACAATGAGGAAGGGAACAGGAGTGGGTAGTTGATGGGGGAAGTGGGAAACAGAAAAAAGGTTTTTTTTCACTTTTTCTTCTACTCTCCCTCTTCTCACAACCGCTATGAACGCCTCACTATCTCCAACAGAGGCGTTCAGGGCGGTTGCAGCAGGATGTGATATCAGGGAGAGGAAGTGAAGAGACAGATCACCGCTATTGGTCAGTTAGTCACTGACTGACCAATAGCGGCGATCGACGGGGCGAGACCATCGCGACAGCTCCTAGCATATTGAGCTGTGATAGCCTGCTGTCCGAAACAGCAGCTGTCACAACTCGTGAAAGCGCCGGCGGAAAATGTCGATGCATTTTCCCCATGACGTACTATTCCGTCACTGAGCGTGAACGATGCGGTGAGCGTGACGGAATAGTACGTCACTGAGCGTGAAGGGATTAATATATATTTTAAGTGGTCAAACTAAAAAACTTTTTCCAGAGTTATGAGCAGCTAGAGGGGGGCGACCCCCTCTTTCTAACGATTTAAATGCAGTGGTCACTATTGACCGCAGCATTTAATGGGTTAAACTAGCGAGATCGCGCTCGAGCGTGATTCTGCTTGTTATCGTGAGCCCGTTCCATACTTCCCAAACCTGGCTATGACTTAGGTATACGTCAAATGTTGGGAAGGGGTTAAAATAAACTGTTTAGCAGCCATGACCCCCTTTAATACCTCTTGCTAATCTGATGTTAATACCTTAATGCTACTGGAAACGTCCTACAGTAGTTCCAGCTTTCCCAGGTCGAGCTTTCGCAGTAGGACACCGCTTGTTGCCCATATCGATGCTTTCGCTCTCTGTGCAGTGTGACCACGCATGTGTAGTCTTGCCTTCATCATTCTTACAGGCTAGCATGCACAGTCCACAGCACTAACTAACAAGTGCTTGTGGGAACTATAGTTGAAGTAAAACAATACCCCACATGTGGTCATAAACAGGTATTTGGGCACATGGCAGGGCTCGGAAGGGAAAGAGCACCATTTGACTTTTGGAGCTTAAATTTAGCTGGAATGGTTTGCGGAGGCCATGTCACATTTGCAAAGCCCCTGAGGGGTCAAAACAGTGGAAACCCCCAAAAAGTGACCCCATTTAGGACACTAAACACCTCAAGGAATTTATCTAAGGGTATAGTTAGTATTTTGACCCCACAGGTTTTTTGCAGAAATTATTGGCAGTAGGCAGTGAAAATGAAAATCTAAAATTTTCCAATAAAGTTTGGCTAAACCTATATTTTTTTCATTTCTTCAAGGACTAAAGGAGAAAAGGTACCCCAAAATGTATAAAGAAAATTCTCCTGAGCATAGCAATACCCCATATGTGGTTATAAACTGCTATTTTGACAAACCGCAGGGCTTAGAAGGAAAGGAGTGCTATTTGGCATTCAGATCTTGCTGGATTGGTTTGCTGCGCAATGTTGCATTTGCAAAGCCCCTGAGGGACCAAAACAGTGGAAACACCCTAAAAGTGACCCATTTAGAAAACTACACCCCTCAAGGTACTTATCTAAGGGTATAATTAGCATTTTGACCCCACAGGTTTTTTGTCTAAATTTATTTGAATTAGGCCGTATTTACTGGTATTTCAATATATAATGTGGGGGCATGTGTAAGTGAAAAGCAAATCAGAATATAATAAAAGGGTACATAAATAATAAAATTAATAATTCATAGATGTGTGGTAAGCCTTGAAGCAATCCTTTATGCACAGAACAGATTTTTCAGGGCAGGTGTCGCACTGATAAGTGGTGTCCCTTCTTATGCCCCTTTTGCTACACACTCTGCACCTTTTTTGGGATCTTCCCCTCTTTGCAGTTTGGGGAACGATGCCGGCAAAGTGTTGCCCTGGTACAATACGGGCACCCTCACTTTCAGCAGATGTGCTTGGGCCCTCCTCTGCCTGGTTTTCAAACCCAATCACCTTGATAATCTCCTCTTGAAGATTAAGGAATGACCCTGTTCGGCCTGCACATTTGTATAGCACGTAAGCGTTATACAATGCCATCTGAACCATGTGCACGGCCACCTATTTGTACCACACCCTTGTTTTTCTCATGGCACTATAGGGCTTCAGCACTTGATCTGAGAGATCAACCCCTGCCATGTACTCTTTATAGCCCACGATGCAATCTGGCTTGTGGGTCACTTTGGTGGTACCTCGAACAGGGACAGGGGCGCTGCCGTTCCCATGTATTGTGGTCAAGAGAAGGACATCCCTCTTGTCCTTATACTTGGCGAACAACACGCTCTCGCTGCATAATGCCCTGCTCTCACCCCTTCTGACACGTTGGCCAAGCAGTGTTTTAGAGAGGCCTCTCTGGGTTTTGTGCACGGTGCCGCATGCTGCAGTATTTCTGTTGGAGAGGCATTTAAATAATGGGATGCTGGTGTAGAAGTTATCCATGTAAAGGTGATAACCCTGGTCCAGCAGTGGGTTCACCAAATCCCACAATATTTTCCCACTAACTCCCAGGACGAGTGGGGGGGGGGGGGCATTCTAGAGGTTCAATCCTGGAGTCCTTCCCTTCATAAACCCGAAACCTGTAGGTGTAGCCTGAGCTACTCTTGCCCAGTTTGTACATTTTTATCCCACACCTTGCCCTCTTACTGGGCAGGTATTGGAGGAATTTTAGCCTACCCTTAAAATGTACAAGGGACTCGTTTATTACAATGTTCTTTTGAGGGGTATATGCTTCTTGAAATTTGGTGCAGAAATGATTAATGACTGACCTAATTTTAAATAGGCGGTCATATGTGGGGTTATCATGGGGCGGGCAAATAAGAATGTAAGAATAGCTTCAAAGCGTGTCCAGGGCATTGCCATGCGATAAATTGGTGTGTTGTACAAAACATCTGTACTCCAGTATTGCCTTATCTGTGGCTTCTTTACTAGCCCCATATGTAGCACAAGGCCCCAAAATTTGAGTATTTCTGCTGCATCTACAGGGGTCCACTTGAAGGGTCTAGCATATGATGATGTGGGGTTCTGGGCAATAAATTGCTGGGCATATAAATTGGTCTGGCCCACCATTAAATTCACTAAATCCTCACTGAAAAAAAACTAAAAAATATCTATTTCTGTGAGGTCTTCAGTCTCAAAATGAGTTCCAGAGCTGCCTATGAATTCGGGGATCTAACGCTCATAATTCTCTGGGGGTGGGTTCTACACGCGATCACTTATCTGCAACGTTGCCTCAGCTGATGTCCTGGGTCACCTTTGCGGGGGTTCCTCATCACCGGATGATGATGAGGAGGAGGATGAGGAGGACAAGATGTATGGGGCGAATTCCTCTTCTCCCTCGCTGGCGGAATCAGTGTCAGAGGCCAGGATGGCGTATGTCTCCTCTGCTGAATAGAACCTTTGGGATGATTGGGACATTTTTATTAGGGGGGTGTGTAGTGCTTGAACATGTTTAACACTGACTTTATTTTTACACAGGGAGTTGTGTGTGTTTCGCTTTTACACATGTAGTTCAAAATTGCTGAATAAAAAAAAAAGAAGAGAAGGGAAGAAAGAAAGAAAAATAATGAAGTATAAAAAATGTACTGAACATATTTCAGTAACAAAAAATTATGGCAATATAGAACTGTAAAGAATTTCCTGACTACCTGGCACTAACTAAAACTTAGTGACGTTGAATCTGCTAAACAAAATGTAGTATAAAAACTACTGTCGTAAATTTAGGATAAAACTATAAAATTACGCTATGTAAAATTTAGTGAAGAACTTCAGTAAAAAACTGAATGTCCGTCACTAACTGACACTAAATCTGTAACGCTATACTGTATATTAGTGCTAAAAAAACCTGTAGTATAAAAATGATATGCCAGTAAATTTAGACTAAAACTATAAAGCTATGCTATGTAAAATTTAGTGAACGAACTTTAGTAAAAAAATTAAATGTCCGTCACTAACTGACGCTAAATCTGTAACACTATATTTTTCGTGCTAGAAAAACTGTAGTATAGAAATTATACTGCAGTAAATTTAGACTAAAACTATAAAGCTACAGTAACTGACACTAAATAGAACACTACATTTTAGAAAAAAACTGTAATACAGGAAATATACTACAGTAAATTGACACAAACTTAAAAATAATTGTATAGCTAAAACTACCTAAAATGCAATGTAATTTTTTTAATTATAAAATGGACGCTAACTATACGTACGTTACCATAATGCCTTACATATGCAGGTACTAGCTACCCCTAAACTACCGCTACCCTAACGTCCTACCTATGCAGGTACTAGCTACACCTAACTATATTTTATTTAACTTTTTTTTTCTTTTTTACAGTTTTAAATATAAAAAAAGGCCCAAAAAAACCTGCGTCAACAAATTACCACTGAGGCTGATTATAGACTCAGCACTCAGTGTTCGCAGGGCGCACACTAATAGATGTTGCAGTAAAAATAGGCCAAAAAATAAACCTGCGCCAAAAAATGAGCACAGATGCCGATCAGTGATGGTGGTCACTGATCAGCGCTCAAGGACTGCAGGGCGCACACACGGAGAATGTGCTGGCAGAAAAATAAAAAAACAAAACCTGCGTCAATTTTTTTTTACCATAGATGCTGATGACTGATGTCGGTCACTGATCAGCACTCTGGCCGCAAGGCACACAAACAGAGATGGTGCAAAACTGACAAAAAAGTACTGTACCAAAATTGCTGATCAGTGATGGTCACTGATCAGCGGCCGCAGGACGTACACAGAGGAGGGAGGGAGGGACTGTGTAAGGGAAATTCAGGAATCACTAGTGCTGCTGCTAAAAAAAAAACATCAGCAGCAGTACAGTTGATGATGATGATGATCACAGTGAGTGATCACACAGCAAAATGCAGAAGAGGATGATCGCAGCACAGAAGGCCTCAGCAAGGGTAAGTATTCGGTTCACAGACTATCACACCAGCTCTGCTCACAGCTCTGCTCACTGCTCACAGTTCCTAACCGGAATGAGGTGGGCAGAGCTGGTACAGGGTGTTTGAAACGCCCGCCATGGCTACGATTGGTTGGTCTATGCAGACAGACCAATGATAGCGATGGGGGGGTGGCACCATCACTACTGCCTTAGAATTACATGGCAGGGATTGGTGCCGTCCTAGACAGCACCAATCCCTACCGTATCACTGTTAGGCCGGGTTTACACGAGCGTGTGCGTTTTGCGCATGCAAAAAACGCTGCGTTTTGCGTGCGCAAAAGGCACTTGACAGCTCCGTGTGTCATCCCTGTATGATGCGCGACTGCGTGATTTTCACGCAGCCGCCATCATTATGACACTCCGTTTGGATGTTTGTAAACAGAAAAGCACGTGGTGCTTTTCTGTTTTCATTCATAGTTTGACAGCTGTTGCGCGAATCACGCGCGTCCCACGGAAGTGCTTCCGTGTGGCATGCGTGATTTTCATGCACCCAATGGGTGCGTGATGCGCGAACAATGCACAAATATAGGACATGTCGTAAGTTTTTTGCAACGGACTCACGCTGCGCAATAATCACGGACTGTCTGCACGGCCCCATAGACTAACATAGGTCCGTACGACATGCGTGAAAATCACGCGCGTTGCCTGGACGAATATCACGTTAGTGTAAACAAGCCATAAGGTTATAGCCGCAAAAAGCCGCGATTGGCCAGTCTGAACTGACCAACCAATCGCAGAGATCGAACCACATTGGGCCACGTGTAGAGATGGCCTGCTGTCAGGAACAGCAGCCATCTTTACTCTGTCACTGTGTCTTTAGACACAGAGACCACTTAACGCTCCAACGTACCCATACGTTGGATTGAGTTGAGTACCTAACGACAACGATGTACCCATACGTTGGATGTCGTTAAGGGGTTAAAAGATCTCAAAACAAAGTCTCAGGTGAGCACTGTGCCCCTTCGTCTGATTGGAAAGCCGAGCGAGCGGTGTATGGACTTATGGACGTTCTATTGAGCCCGTACAACGCACACACAAACTTTTCAGGGAGAGCTGAGCAAAGCCGATCAGAAACAAAGGGGCATAGTGCTCACCTGAGTGCTTCTGCTGCTTTGTTTTAATTATCAGTGGGGGTCTCAGTCTGTGGCGGATTAAGAAAACCAAATTGTACACGAGCAGCAAAGGTATGAACTCCACAACAAAAAAGATATTATAAATATATATCTTAATAAGTGCCGGTAATGGTCAAAATGACATGAGTAACCATAAGTAAACGAATAGGAAGAACATACATGTAACCCCAACATAACCTGGTACTCTGACCATGAATATATACTGAGAAACCTATGAAGAAAAAGAGGTCAAGTACACTAGAGATAATAAGTAATAGAATAAACTTTCTTTATTAACAAATAGAGAGACAAACAGTTAAAAATGAGTCATACAGTGTGAAAAGGCGTCAGCCCATACGGAGTACATGAAAAGATACTGGTACTAATAGGTAACAAGGACCCAGGGTTGAATGTTGATTCAGTGAACAGCTCAAAACATGTTAGCATATGTATAGGGAATTAGATCAAGTGATTCTAATATCAGTAGCACCATGAACTGGTATTGACAAATGTGACTAACAAAGTATGAGTTTGTATAACGTGACAATATAGCTGAGACTGATTACAAGTAGTATAACCTGGATCTAGATAACACAGCAGCCATATGTATTAAGTATATGAGAAATTGCACGTACCCGGATTCATGTAGCCGCATGGGAGAGACGCCAAGCCCGACGCGCGTTTCGGCAGATGCCTTCGTCCGGGGGTGGCGTCTTCTCTGCGGGACCCTACCTTATATATGGGCATAATTGAGGATAAGTGGTGTCAGTGTGGGTGATGTGGGAGGTTTTTTCATGGCGACAAGCTGGGGGTAGCAAGATGGCTACTGCCCCACTTCCGGTGACCGCGTCATCGAGGCGGACGTACGCGGACGATGTCTGACAGCGCCGCCCACGTCCAGCCCAGATTGGAGACTCGGCCGAAAGTGAGTGAGCCACTCCCCCACCCCTAGCCAGCGCGCACCTCTCTCATCCTATACCACCAGACAGAAAGAAGCAGGCTTGTGGGACAGCTAGCGATATTCAGGATAGATGTATGTACATGTAAATAAAGGACTTCGGAGAAGATAAATGTTAGCTTAATATCGGGAATATGGCGAATATAAAAAATGATGACCTATGAAAAAGTAGAACATGTGAAAGAGACAGAGAAAAACAAGAAAGATGAAAGAAATAGAGAAGAGGACCTAAGAAAAACGCACGTATGTGAATATTGACGAGAAGACGGTCCAAGAGAACGCAAAGATGATACAATAATGTGTAAATAAGGGACCGAGAAATTAAAAAGGTGCTGAATACATGAATAAATAATTATACTGTGCAGGAATTGACAGGATGTGTGTGAATAGAGAAATAAAAATTAAAGTGATAAATACCAGTATATTGTATATATATATATGTATATAAGTGACATAGTGTATATGAATGAATGCAGAAGCATAAAGAGAATACAAATAAAAATAATAAATATATATATAAAAATGTATACTGAGTGCTGAATATGTATGCAAAAATGTGATAGATGTGCAACCATATAATTGGAAAAAAGATAGAAAAAGATTGTGGGCAAAACTTTTTTTTATATATGTATAGAGATGCGTAATCAGTGGTATTAATATTCCATGCACCAATAAAAAGTATAAGTACATACGCAAAAAGAAAAACATACACAGATGCACCAAAGTACATTACACAACATAACCTAGAGAAAAAAGAATATATATAGACACTATTAAGTATAGGTACATAATAGATAAGGTGCATAATTATAGTAATAAATACATCAAAAGAATACATATATATATATAGAAGGCATACACAGATATATATAGATGTATAAGAGACATAGAAAATATCAAATAAAATAAGCAAATGCATAAGTATCTACATGTCTATATATTAAAAGATACACATATGTATGTATATAGAATAGAGCAATGCATAGATATCTAGATATCAATATATTAAAAATATATACATAAGGTAAATAGTGATATATAAAAAAAAAAAAAAATAAAAATAAGATGCATAAATAATCACAATCACCTATACATTGTCAAAAATGACAATATATATGATATGTAGATATATAAACACATATATATATCTAAAGTGCATATTATGATGAATACAAATCCCCAACAAATATAAAAACAACATCCCCATGAAGAACAAGAAAATGGAGAACATCTTTAAAATACAGAATAGGATGACACATGCCCATAGCCAATGGGCATACATATACATTATATTAAATCTTCAGCGTCTCCAGAGTCCATAGCCTCCAACATCTTCAATATACATATCGCCACATATAACTGCCTTTCTGTATACCTTCAAGAAATAAGGAATTCATAGAGAAGGGTAGTTAACAAGGTAATGACTGTATATATATATATATACATAATAAAATAATAAAAAATATATATATTTATTGTTTAAAAATATGTTAAAAAACCTAGACCCACAAAGAGTCAGTGGTTCAGAGAAATGGAGCGAAACTCAAAGACTCATTGAGGCCTGATGGATACATTGACCCGAGGGTCCAAATCCAACGTGCTTCGCATTGTGCTAGTTTTTGCTTAATATTGCCTCCTCTCATGTTTGTAACGATGTGATCGATGCCTCTCACCTTTAATTTTGTTGGATCGCAGGAATGATATGTTTTGAAATGTCGCGGTATCGGTTTCAGAGTTTCCACAGCTTCCTCATTTGCTGCTCGTCTGATATCGGACATATGCTCCCTCACTCTCACTTTAAGTTCCCTAGAAGTGAGACCAATGTATACTTTAGGGCACGGACATGTTGCATAATACACCACTGCTTTGGTGGTGCATGTTATCGGATGTGTTATGGTATAAATTTTTGTACCTTTAACATTTGGAAATGTTGTTGTCCTCTCGATATTAGGACATGCCACACAATGCCCACAGGGGGAACACCCCCACTTCGCTCCCTTTGATCCAAACGGATGTTTTCTCGTAACCGGATCATAGTGACTCCTCACTAAATGATCTTTCAAATTTCTCCCACGTCTTGCTGTTATGCTGGGGTACCTGGTCACATAGTTGGTGAGAATAGGGTCCGTGAGCAAAATGGGCCAATACCTTTTGAAAATTTCCCTCATTTGTGGCCATCTCGAGTGATAGTTCGTTATAAACCTCACCTTAGTCTGTGTATCTTTCGTCTTCTTAGCAAACAGAAGATCATCTCTATTTGTGTGCTTGGCCCTATAGTACGCTTTTTTAATGGACCGCATACTGTAGCCTCGGTCAATAAAGCGATTTTTTAGGTCCTTGGCCTGTTCCTCAAAAATGGTGTCGGAGGAGCATATCCTCCTTATCCTCAGGAATTGCCCGATAGGGATCGCCTGTAAGGTCTGTGGTGGATGGGAGGATGAGAAGTGCAGTAGAGAATTAACGGAGGTCTCCTTACGATACACATCACTCTGTAGAAAACCATCAATATCCTTGGTTAATTTGATGTCCAAAAAATCAATATGCTGACTATTACATTTATACGTAAATTTGAGATTAATCTGGTTCTTGTTGAGATCTAGCATAAATTTGTCCAGCTCAGAGGATGTACCCTTCCAGATGACCAGGATGTCATCAATGTACCGTGCCCAGAACAGGATTCGGTCCATTGAATCATCCCGGCCATCTGAGAAAAGGTCCCTCTCCCACAGTCCAAGGAACAAATTGGCATATGAGGGTGCACAGGCAGCCCCCATCGCCGTTCCTTGGAGCTGTAGGTAAAAATGCCCATTGAAGGTGAAAAAATTGTGCGTCAAGGTATACTCCAGTAATTCTACAAGAAAGTCACACATGGGTTTTTCCTGATTTGTTGTGGACAGAAAAAATTTAGTGGCCCTAATACCATCAACATGCCTAATACTAGTGTAGAGGGATTCGACATCAATCGCAACTAGTAGCATATCGTCATCAATGCTGATACCGCTAACTTTCTGAAGAAGATCTGCAGAGTCCCGAACATATGAAGGAAGGTTTATGACTAGGTCTTTAAGGTGGTGGTCAATAAATTTGCAACATTTCTCGGTAATACTGCCCCTACCTGAAATTATTGGTCTTCCTGGTGGTATTTTGTCATTCTTATGCACTTTAGGGAGTAAGTACAACGTAGGGACAATGGGTTCAGCCGTTGTAAGTGCGGTTAACAAATCCTTATTTATAACATCTTCTTGTAAGGCTTTCGATAGTATCTGCTGCAGTGTAGATCTGAAAGAGGATGAAGGATTGAATGTCAGTTTTTTGTAGCACTGTCTGTCGCGTAGCTGTCTATAGGCTTCAGCCTCATACATGTGGCACGGCCATACAACCACATTCCCGCCTTTATCGGCAGCCTTAAATACAACATCCTTCATTTTTTGTAATCTGTTTAGGCTTTCCCGTTGTGGTGTAGTAAGATTATCATGCTTAATGTTAGCGGGAATATTTTGAAATTCTAATGTAACCGCCTTAACAAAAGAATCTACAGCAGGGCACAGACTCAGAGGGGGGAATTTCTTTGATTTCATACGAACACATACTGGGATTTTACCTGATGCAGTAGTGTCCTGTTCTTCCAACAACTCCTCAAGAGTCCCTAATGCTTGTTGCTCCTCTATGGTAGGAAAAAGGTCCACATGAGTGGATTTGTGGAACCATTTTTTGTGTATAAGTGACCGACCAAACATGTTGAGATCTTTTACTGCAGAGAAAGCGTCAAAATGATTACAAGGTGAGAAAGTAAGGCCCTTTTCAATGACCTCTCTATCTATTTCTGAAAAGATGTGTGCGGATAGGTTAATCACCTTTAGGCGATGAGTAGGATCCCGCGTATCTGGTCTTTTTTTATTTGCCATTTGTCTTTGTGTGAATTTTCTTTTTGGACGTGAGCCAGATGGTTGATTGAAGCGAGAAAATGCATTTTCTGTTTCACTGAGAGAGGAGATAGAGGACACAGAGGGTGTGCGACTCCGACCACCTATTTTATTTCTCCTCCATCTGTACACCTGGTTTTGCTGGAAATCTCCAACATCTCTGGTGAACTTTTTAGATTTTGTAGCTTGAATTTCCTTCTCCCATTCGGAGAATTGAACCTCAAGACTTTGTCTAAATCTGGACATACTATCTACAGACAAGAGTACAATCAACTGAGATTGGACATCTTCAATTTCTGCATCCAACAAAACAAGTGTATCTTGGTTGAGTCCTACCAGAAGTTCCATGAATTTTTTGGAACTATTGTTACAAACATCTTCCCATTTTGTGATGAAAGTTTCATCACTGATTGGGAAGGAGGGAAAAATTTGGATCCTAAGACCCCTTGGAATAAGGCATCTCTGGATGTAATTTTCTAGGAATACTTTGTTCCACCAGACCTTCATACGTCTATGGAGTAGGTTCTTGTATCTATACTGGAGTTCGCTCACACTCTCTGAACCACTAAAACCAGACACTGCAGAATCATCTCTAAAAACTTGATCCATCAAGGATCGCCAGGCGCCATCTCTGGCTTTGTAGTCCATGGGACCCACGGTACCTGTTTCTGTGTGAAACACAGAGAAAATTGATATAGAAAACCAAATTGTACACGAGCAGCAAAGGTATGAACTCCACAACAAAAAAGATATTATAAATATATATCTTAATAAGTGCCGGTAATGGTCAAAATGACATGAGTAACCATAAGTAATCGAATAGGAAGAACATACATGTAACCCCAACATAACCTGGTACTCTGACCATGAATATATACTGAGAAACCTATGAAGAAAAAGAGGTCAAGTACACTAGAGATAATAAGTAATAGAATAAACTTTCTTTATTAACAAATAGAGAGACAAACAGTTAAAGGCATGGTGTTGCCCGAAAAACATGTTTGTTTTTTTTTTATTAAACATTTAGTGTGTGGGTGATTAAACATTGTTCAAATTTTTTTTTTTTTTTTCACGAGTCAGGAAATATTATAAATTATTTCTAATTTATAATACTACCCATTTTTGGTCACTAGATGGAGCTATTTCCCAAAATTGCAGCATTGCAACATTGGGTTAAAAGCTCTCGCTCTAGTGAGCTCTCAGCATCCCCCCCTCCTTTATCCTGGCTAGTGCCGGGATAAACGAGGGGTTTGAACGGTGTAACCTCCTACACTGTGTGTCGCCATTTTTTGAGCTAACACACAGCGTAGTAGGTTTACATACAGTAGTAAACACACACAAACACGAACATACATTGAAATCTCTTACCTGCTCCTGCCGCCGCGGCTCCCTCCGGCCCGTCCGCTCCGTTTGCTGCCGCTGGTCCAAGTGCACAAATCCGGAAGCCGCGACCGGAAGTAGTAATATTACTGTCCGGCCGCGACTTCCGGTCCACAGGAAAATGGCGCCGGACGGCGCCAATTTCGAATTGGACTGTGTGGGAGCGGCGCATGCGCAGTTCCCACACAGACGCCGTACACGGAAGTCAATGGGACGGGAGCCGTTCGCAGTCCCTATGGGACTGTGGCTGCCGTATTCCATGTCTGTATGTGTCGTTAATCGACACAGACAGAAATGGAACAAAAAATGGCAGCCCCCATAGGGAAGAAAAAGTGTAAAAATAAGAAAAAGTAAAACACAAACACATAAATGAATATAAACGTTTTTAATAAAGCACTAACATCTTTAACATATAAAAAAATAATTTGTGATGACACTGTTCCTTTAAAAATGAGTCATACAGTGTGAAAAGGCGTCAGCCCATACGGAGTACATGAAAAGATACTGGTACTAATAGGTAACAAGGACCCAGGGTTGAATGTTGATTCAGTGAACAGCTCAAAACATGTTAGCATATGTATAGGGAATTAGATCAAGTGATTCTAATATCAGTAGCACCATGAACTGGTATTGACAAATGTGACTAACAAAGTATGAGTTTGTATAACGTGACAATATAGCTGAGACTGATTACAAGTAGTATAACCTGGATCTAGATAACACAGCAGCCATATGTATTAAGTATATGAGAAATTGCACGTACCCGGATTCATGTAGCCGCATGGGAGAGACGCCAAGCCCGACGCGCGTTTGACTTGATCTAATTCCCTATACATATGCTAACATGTTTTGAGCTGTTCACTGAATCAACATTCAACCCTGGGTCCTTGTTACCTATTAGTACCAGTATCTTTTCATGTACTCCGTATGGGCTGACGCCTTTTCACACTGTATGACTCATTTTTAACTGTTTGTCTCTCTATTTGTTAATAAAGAAAGTTTATTCTATTACTTATTATCTCTAGTGTACTTGACCTCTTTTTCTTCATAGGTTTCTCAGTATATATTCATGGTCAGAGTACCAGGTTATGTTGGGGTTACATGTATGTTCTTCCTATTCGTTTACTTATGGTTACTCATGTCATTTTGACCATTACCGGCACTTATTAAGATATATATTTATAATATCTTTTTTGTTGTGGAGTTCATACCTTTGCTGCTCGTGTACAATTTGGTTTTCTATATCAATTTTCTCTGTGTTTCACACAGAAACAGGTACCGTGGGTCCCATGGACTACAAAGCCAGAGATGGCGCCTGGCGATCCTTGATGGATCAAGTTTTTAGAGATGAGTCTGCAGTGTCTGGTTTTAGTGGTTCAGAGAGTGTGAGCGAACTCCAGTATAGATACAAGAACCTACTCCATAGACGTATGAAGGTCTGGTGGAACAAAGTATTCCTAGAAAATTACATCCAGAGATGCCTTATTCCAAGGGGTCTTAGGATCCAAATTTTTCCCTCCTTCCCAATCAGTGATGAAACTTTCATCACAAAATGGGAAGATGTTTGTAACAATAGTTCCAAAAAATTCATGGAACTTCTGGTAGGACTCAACCAAGATACACTTGTTTTGTTGGATGCAGAAATTGAAGATGTCCAATCTCAGTTGATTGTACTCTTGTCTGTAGATAGTATGTCCAGATTTAGACAAAGTCTTGAGGTTCAATTCTCCGAATGGGAGAAGGAAATTCAAGCTACAAAATCTAAAAAGTTCACCAGAGATGTTGGAGATTTCCAGCAAAACCAGGTGTACAGATGGAGGAGAAATAAAATAGGTGGTCGGAGTCGCACACCCTCTGTGTCCTCTATCTCCTCTCTCAGTGAAACAGAAAATGCATTTTCTCGCTTCAATCAACCATCTGGCTCACGTCCAAAAAGAAAATTCACACAAAGACAAATGGCAAATAAAAAAAGACCAGATACGCGGGATCCTACTCATCGCCTAAAGGTGATTAACCTATCCGCACACATCTTTTCAGAAATAGATAGAGAGGTCATTGAAAAGGGCCTTACTTTCTCACCTTGTAATCATTTTGACGCTTTCTCTGCAGTAAAAGATCTCAACATGTTTGGTCGGTCACTTATACACAAAAAATGGTTCCACAAATCCACTCATGTGGACCTTTTTCCTACCATAGAGGAGCAACAAGCATTAGGGACTCTTGAGGAGTTGTTGGAAGAACAGGACACTACTGCATCAGGTAAAATCCCAGTATGTATTCGCATGAAATCAAAGAAATTCCCCCCTCTGAGTCTGTGCCCTGCTGTAGATTCTTTTGTTAAGGCGGTTACATTAGAATTTCAAAATATTCCCGCTAACATTAAGCATGATAATCTTACTACACCACAACGGGAAAGCCTAAACAGATTACAAAAAATGAAGGATGTTGTATTTAAGGCTGCCGATAAAGGCGGGAATGTGGTTGTATGGCCGTGCCACATGTATGAGGCTGAAGCCTATAGACAGCTACGCGACAGACAGTGCTACAAAAAACTGACATTCAATCCTTCATCCTCTTTCAGATCTACACTGCAGCAGATACTATCGAAAGCCTTACAAGAAGATGTTATAAATAAGGATTTGTTAACCGCACTTACAACGGCTGAACCCATTGTCCCTACGTTGTACTTACTCCCTAAAGTGCATAAGAATGACAAAATACCACCAGGAAGACCAATAATTTCAGGTAGGGGCAGTATTACCGAGAAATGTTGCAAATTTATTGACCACCACCTTAAAGACCTAGTCATAAACCTTCCTTCATATGTTCGGGACTCTGCAGATCTTCTTCAGAAAGTTAGCGGTATCAGCATTGATGACGATATGCTACTAGTTGCGATTGATGTCGAATCCCTCTACACTAGTATTAGGCATGTTGATGGTATTAGGGCCACTAAATTTTTTCTGTCCACAACAAATCAGGAAAAACCCATGTGTGACTTTCTTGTAGAATTACTGGAGTATACCTTGACGCACAATTTTTTCACCTTCAATGGGCATTTTTACCTACAGCTCCAAGGAACGGCGATGGGGGCTGCCTGTGCACCCTCATATGCCAATTTGTTCCTTGGACTGTGGGAGAGGGACCTTTTCTCAGATGGCCGGGATGATTCAATGGACCGGATCCTGTTCTGGGCACGGTACATTGATGACATCCTGGTCATCTGGAAGGGTACATCCTCTGAGCTGGACAAATTTATGCTAGATCTCAACAAGAACCAGATTAATCTCAAATTTACGTATAAATGTAATAGTCAGCATATTGATTTTTTGGACATCAAATTAACCAAGGATATTGATGGTTTTCTACAGAGTGATGTGTATCGTAAGGAGACCTCCGTTAATTCTCTACTGCACTTCTCATCCTCCCATCCACCACAGACCTTACAGGCGATCCCTATCGGGCAATTCCTGAGGATAAGGAGGATATGCTCCTCCGACACCATTTTTGAGGAACAGGCCAAGGACCTAAAAAATCGCTTTATTGACCGAGGCTACAGTATGCGGTCCATTAAAAAAGCATACTATAGGGCCAAGCACACAAATAGAGATGATCTTCTGTTTGCTAAGAAGACGAAAGATACACAGACTAAGGTGAGGTTTATAACGAACTATCACTCGAGATGGCCACAAATGAGGGAAATTTTCAAAAGGTATTGGCCCATTTTGCTCACGGACCCTATTCTCACCAACTATGTGACCAGGTACCCCAGCATAACAGCAAGTGACGTGGGAGAAATTTGAAAGATCATTTAGTGAGGAGTCACTATGATCCGGTTACGAGAAAACATCCATTTGGATCAAAGGGAGCGAAGTGGGGGTGTTCCCCCTGTGGGCATTGTGTGGCATGTCCTAATATCGAGAGGACAACAACATTTCCAAATGTTAAAGGTACAAAAATTTATACCATAACACATCCGATAACATGCACCACCAAAGCAGTGGTGTATTATGCAACATGTCCGTGCCCTAAAGTATACATTGGTCTCACTTCTAGGGAACTTAAAGTGAGAGTGAGGGAGCATATGTCCAATATCAGACGAGCAGTAAATGAGGAAGCTGTGGAAACTCTGAAACCGATACCGCGACATTTCAAAACATATCATTCCTGCGATCCAACAAAAATAAAGGTGAGAGGCATCGATCACATCGTTACAAACATGAGAGGAGGCAATATTAAGCAAAAACTAGCACAATGCGAAGCACGTTGGATTTGGACCCTCGGGTCAATGTATCCATCAGGCCTCAATGAGTCTTTGAGTTTCGCTCCATTTCTCTGAACCACTGACTCTTTGTGGGTCTAGGTTTTTTAACATATTTTTAAACAATAAATATATATATTTTTTATTATTTTATTATGTATATATATATATATACAGTCATTACCTTGTTAACTACCCTTCTCTATGAATTCCTTATTTCTTGAAGGTATACAGAAAGGCAGTTATATGTGGCGATATGTATATTGAAGATGTTGGAGGCTATGGACTCTGGAGACGCTGAAGATTTAATATAATGTATATGTATGCCCATTGGCTATGGGCATGTGTCATCCTATTCTGTATTTTAAAGATGTTCTCCATTTTCTTGTTCTTCATGGGGATGTTGTTTTTATATTTGTTGGGGATTTGTATTCATCATAATATGCACTTTAGATATATATATGTGTTTATATATCTACATATCATATATATTGTCATTTTTGACAATGTATAGGTGATTGTGATTATTTATGCATCTTAGTTTTTTTTTTTTATATATCACTATTTACCTTATGTATATATTTTTAATATATTGATATCTAGATATCTATGCATTGCTCTATTCTATATACATACATATGTGTATCTTTTAATATATAGACATGTAGATACTTATGCATTTGCTTATTTTATTTGATATTTTCTATGTCTCTTATACATCTATATATATCTGTGTATGCCTTCTATATATATATATGTATTCTTTTGATGTATTTATTACTATAATTATGCACCTTATCTATTATGTACCTATACTTAATAGTGTCTATATATATTCTTTTTTCTCTAGGTTATGTTGTGTAATGTACTTTGGTGCATCTGTGTATGTTTTTCTTTTTGCGTACGTACTTATACTTTTTATTGGTGCATGGAATATTAATACCACTGATTACGCATCTCTATACATATATAAAAAAAAGTTTTGCCCACAATCTTTTTCTATCTTTTTTCCAATTATATGGTTGCACATCTATCACATTTTTGCATACATATTCAGCACTCAGTATACATTTTTATATATATATTTATTATTTTTATTTGTATTCTCTTTATGCTTCTGCATTCATTCATATACACTATGTCACTTATATACATATATATATATATATACAATATACTGGTATTTATCACTTTAATTTTTATTCCTCTATTCACACACATCCTGTCAATTCCTGCACAGTATAATTATTTATTCATGTATTCAGCACCTTTTTAATTTCTCGGTCCCTTATTTACACATTATTGTATCATCTTTGCGTTCTCTTGGACCGTCTTCTCGTCAATATTCACATACGTGCGTTTTTCTTAGGTCCTCTTCTCTATTTCTTTCATCTTTCTTGTTTTTCTCTGTCTCTTTCACATGTTCTACTTTTTCATAGGTCATCATTTTTTATATTCGCCATATTCCCGATATTAAGCTAACATTTATCTTCTCCGAAGTCCTTTATTTACATGTACATACATCTATCCTGAATATCGCTAGCTGTCCCACAAGCCTGCTTCTTTCTGTCTGGTGGTATAGGATGAGAGAGGTGCGCGCTGGCTAGGGGTGGGGGAGTGGCTCACTCACTTTCGGCCGAGTCTCCAATCTGGGCTGGGCGTGGGCGGCGCTGTCAGACATCGTCCGCGCACGTCCGCCTCGATGACGCGGTCACCGGAAGTGGGGCAGTAGCCATCTTGCTACCCCCGGCTTGTCGCCAGGAAAAAACCTCCCACATCACCCACACTGACACCACTTATCCTCAATTATGCCCATATATAAGGAAGGGTCCCGCAGAGAAGACGCCACCCCCGGACGAAGGCATCTGCCGAAACGCGCGTCGGGCTTGGCGTCTCTCCCATGCGGCTACATGAATCCGGGTACGTGCAATTTCTCATATACTTAATACATATGGCTGCTGTGTTATCTAGATCCAGGTTATACTACTTGTAATCAGTCTCAGCTATATTGTCACGTTATACAAACTCATACTTTGTTAGTCACATTTGTCAATACCAGTTCATGGTGCTACTGATATTAGAATCACTTGATCTAATTCCCTATACATATGCTAACATGTTTTGAGCTGTTCACTGAATCAACATTCAACCCTGGGTCCTTGTTACCTATTAGTACCAGTATCTTTTCATGTACTCCGTATGGGCTGACGCCTTTTCACACTGTATGACTCATTTTTAACTGTTTGTCTCTCTATTTGTTAATAAAGAAAGTTTATTCTATTACTTATTATCTCTAGTGTACTTGACCTCTTTTTCTTCATAGGTTTCTCAGTATATATTCATGGTCAGAGTACCAGGTTATGTTGGGGTTACATGTATGTTCTTCCTATTCGTTTACTTATGGTTACTCATGTCATTTTGACCATTACCGGCACTTATTAAGATATATATTTATAATATCTTTTTTGTTGTGGAGTTCATACCTTTGCTGCTCGTGTACAATTTGGTTTTCTATATCAATTTTCTCTGTGTTTCACACAGAAACAGGTACCGTGGGTCCCATGGACTACAAAGCCAGAGATGGCGCCTGGCGATCCTTGATGGATCAAGTTTTTAGAGATGAGTCTGCAGTGTCTGGTTTTAGTGGTTCAGAGAGTGTGAGCGAACTCCAGTATAGATACAAGAACCTACTCCATAGACGTATGAAGGTCTGGTGGAACAAAGTATTCCTAGAAAATTACATCCAGAGATGCCTTATTCCAAGGGGTCTTAGGATCCAAATTTTTCCCTCCTTCCCAATCAGTGATGAAACTTTCATCACAAAATGGGAAGATGTTTGTAACAATAGTTCCAAAAAATTCATGGAACTTCTGGTAGGACTCAACCAAGATACACTTGTTTTGTTGGATGCAGAAATTGAAGATGTCCAATCTCAGTTGATTGTACTCTTGTCTGTAGATAGTATGTCCAGATTTAGACAAAGTCTTGAGGTTCAATTCTCCGAATGGGAGAAGGAAATTCAAGCTACAAAATCTAAAAAGTTCACCAGAGATGTTGGAGATTTCCAGCAAACCCAGGTGTACAGATGGAGGAGAAATAAAATAGGTGGTCGGAGTCGCACACCCTCTGTGTCCTCTATCTCCTCTCTCAGTGAAACAGAAAATGCATTTTCTCGCTTCAATCAACCATCTGGCTCACGTCCAAAAAGAAAATTCACACAAAGACAAATGGCAAATAAAAAAAGACCAGATACGCGGGATCCTACTCATCGCCTAAAGGTGATTAACCTATCCGCACACATCTTTTCAGAAATAGATAGAGAGGTCATTGAAAAGGGCCTTACTTTCTCACCTTGTAATCATTTTGACGCTTTCTCTGCAGTAAAAGATCTCAACATGTTTGGTCGGTCACTTATACACAAAAAATGGTTCCACAACTCCACTCATGTGGACCTTTTTCCTACCATAGAGGAGCAACAAGCATTAGGGACTCTTGAGGAGTTGTTGGAAGAACAGGACACTACTGCATCAGGTAAAATCCAAGTATGTGTTCGTATGAAATCAAAGAAATTCCCCCCTCTGAGTCTGTGCCCTGCTGTAGATTCTTTTGTTAAGGCGGTTACATTAGAATTTCAAAATATTCCCGCTAACATTAAGCATGATAATCTTACTACACCACAACGGGAAAGCCTAAACAGATTACAAAAAATGAAGGATGTTGTATTTAAGGCTGCCGATAAAGGCGGGAATGTGGTTGTATGGCCGTGCCACATGTATGAGGCTGAAGCCTATAGACAGCTACGCGACAGACAGTGCTACAAAAAACTGACATTCAATCCTTCATCCTCTTTCAGATCTACACTGCAGCAGATACTATCGAAAGCCTTACAAGAAGATGTTATAAATAAGGATTTGTTAACCGCACTTACAACGGCTGAACCCATTGTCCCTACGTTGTACTTACTCCCTAAAGTGCATAAGAATGACAAAATACCACCAGGAAGACCAATAATTTCAGGTAGGGGCAGTATTACCGAGAAATGTTGCAAATTTATTGACCACCACCTTAAAGACCTAGTCATAAACCTTCCTTCATATGTTCGGGACTCTGCAGATCTTCTTCAGAAAGTTAGCGGTATCAGCATTGATGACGATATGCTACTAGTTGCGATTGATGTCGAATCCCTCTACACTAGTATTAGGCATGTTGATGGTATTAGGGCCACTAAATTTTTTCTGTCCACAACAAATCAGGAAAAACCCATGTGTGACTTTCTTGTAGAATTACTGGAGTATACCTTGACGCACAATTTTTTCACCTTCAATGGGCATTTTTACCTACAGCTCCAAGGAACGGCGATGGGGGCTGCCTGTGCACCCTCATATGCCAATTTGTTCCTTGGACTGTGGGAGAGGGACCTTTTCTCAGATGGCCGGGATGATTCAATGGACCGGATCCTGTTCTGGGCACGGTACATTGATGACATCCTGGTCATCTGGAAGGGTACATCCTCTGAGCTGGACAAATTTATGCTAGATCTCAACAAGAACCAGATTAATCTCAAATTTACGTATAAATGTAATAGTCAGCATATTGATTTTTTGGACATCAAATTAACCAAGGATATTGATGGTTTTCTACAGAGTGATGTGTATCGTAAGGAGACCTCCGTTAATTCTCTACTGCACTTCTCATCCTCCCATCCACCACAGACCTTACAGGCAATCCCTATCGGGCAATTCCTGAGGATAAGGAGGATATGCTCCTCCGACACCATTTTTGAGGAACAGGCCAAGGACCTAAAAAATCGCTTTATTGACCGAGGCTACAGTATGCGGTCCATTAAAAAAGCGTACTATAGGGCCAAGCACACAAATAGAGATGATCTTCTGTTTGCTAAGAAGACGAAAGATACACAGACTAAGGTGAGGTTTATAACGAACTATCACTCGAGATGGCCACAAATGAGGCAAATTTTCAAAAGGTATTGGCCCATTTTGCTCACGGACCCTATTCTCACCAACTATGTGACCAGGTACCCCAGCATAACAGCAAGACGTGGGAGAAATTTGAAAGATCATTTAGTGAGGAGTCACTATGATCCGGTTACGAGAAAACATCCGTTTAGATCAAAGGGAGCGAAGTGGGGGTGTTCCCCCTGTGGGCATTGTGTGGCATGTCCTAATATCGAGAGGACAACAACATTTCCAAATGTTAAAGGTACAAAAATTTATACCATAACACATCCGATAACATGCACCACCAAAGCAGTGGTGTATTATGCAACATGTCCGTGCCCTAAAGTATACATTGGTCTCACTTCTAGGGAACTTAAAGTGAGAGTGAGGGAGCATATGTCCGATATCAGACGAGCAGCAAATGAGGAAGCTGTGGAAACTCTGAAACCGATACCGCGACATTTCAAAACATATCATTCCTGCGATCCAACAAAATTAAAGGTGAGAGGCATCGATCACATCGTTACAAACATGAGAGGAGGCAATATTAAGCAAAAACTAGCACAATGCGAAGCACGTTGGATTTGGACCCTCGGGTCAATGTATCCATCAGGCCTCAATGAGTCTTTGAGTTTCGCTCCATTTCTCTGAACCACTGACTCTTTGTGGGTCTAGGTTTTTTAACATATTTTTAAACAATAAATATATATATTTTTTATTATTTTATTATGTATATATATATATATATACAGTCATTACCTTGTTAACTACCCTTCTCTATGAATTCCTTATTTCTTGAAGGTATACAGAAAGGCAGTTATATGTGGCGATATGTATATTGAAGATGTTGGAGGCTATGGACTCTGGAGACGCTGAAGATTTAATATAATGTATATGTATGCCCATTGGCTATGGGCATGTGTCATCCTATTCTGTATTTTAAAGATGTTCTCCATTTTCTTGTTCTTCATGGGGATGTTGTTTTTATATTTGTTGGGGATTTGTATTCATCATAATATGCACTTTAGATATATATATTTGTTTATATATCTACATATCATATATATTGTCATTTTTGACAATGTATAGGTGATTGTGATTATTTATGCATCTTATTTTTTTTTTTTTTTTTTTATATATCACTATTTACCTTATGTATATATTTTTAATATATTGATATCTAGATATCTATGCATTACTCTATTCTATATACATACATATGTGTATCTTTTAATATATAGACATGTAGATACTTATGCATTTGCTTATTTTATTTGATATTTTCTATGTCTCTTATACATCTATATATATCTGTGTATGCCTTCTATATATATATATGTATTCTTTTGATGTATTTATTACTATAATTATGCACCTTATCTATTATGTACCTATACTTAATAGTGTCTATATATATTCTTTTTTCTCTAGGTTATGTTGTGTAATGTACTTTGGTGCATCTGTGTATGTTTTTCTTTTTGCGTACGTACTTATACTTTTTATTGGTGCATGGAATATTAACCCCTTCCCTCTTTGGCCACTTTTGACCTTCCTGACAGAGCCTCATTTTTCAAATCTGACATGTTTCAATTTATGTGGTAATAACTCCGGAATGCTTTTACCTATCCAAGCGATTCTGAGATTGTTTTCTCGTGACACATTGGACTTTATGTTACTGGCAAAATTTGCCCGATACATTCAGTATTTATTGTGAAAAACACCAAAATTTAGCGAAAAATTGCAAAAATTAACATTTTTCTCAATTTAAATGCATCTGCTTGTAAGACAGGCAGTTATACCACACAAAAATGTTGCTAACTAACATCCCCCATATGTCTACTTTAGATTGGCATCGTTTTTTGATCATCATTTTATTTTTCTAGGACGTTACAAGGCTTAGAACTTTAGCAGCAATTTCTCACATTTTCAAGAAAATTTCAAAATGCTATTTTTACAGGGGCCAGTTCAGTTGTGAAGTGGCTTTGAGGTCCTTAGATATTAGAAACCCCCAATAAGTCACCCCATTTTAAAAACTGCACCCCTCAAAGTATTCAAAACAGCATTTAGAAAGTTTCTTAACCCTTTAGACATTGCGCAGGAATTAAGGCAAAGTAGAGGTGAAATTTACAAAGTTCATTATTTTTTTCCAGAAATTCATTTTGAATCCATTTTTTTTGTACCACAGAAGGTTTTACCCAAGAAATGCAACTCAATATTTATTGCCCAGGTTCTGCAGTTTTAGGAAATATCCCACATGTGGCCGTAGCGTGCTACTGGACTGAAGCACCGGCCTCAGAAGCAAAGGAGCACCTAGTGGATTTTGGGCCTCCTTTTTATTAGAATATATTTTAGGCACCATGTCAGCTTTGAACAGGTCTAGTGGAACTAAAACAGTGGAAACCCCCCAAAAGTGACCCCATTTGGGAAACTACACCCCTCGAAGAATTTATCTAGGGGTGTAGCAAGCATTTTGACCGTCCAGTTTTTTTGCAAAAATTTTTGGAACTAGGCCATGAAAATGAAAATCTACATTTTTTCAAATAAAATGTAGGTTTAGCTAATTTTTTTTCATTTCCAAAAGAACTAAAGTAGAAAAAGCACCACAGCATTTGTAGAGCAATTTCTCCCGAGTAAAACAGTACCCCACATGTGGTAATAAACGGTTGTTTGGACACACGGCAGGGCTTAGAATGGAAAGTGCGCCATTTGGCTCTTGGAGCTCAAATTTAGCAGAAATGGTTTGCGGAGGCCATGTCACATTTGCAAAGCCTCTGAGGTGACAAAACAGTGGAAACCCCCAACAAGTGACCCCATTTTGGAAACTATACCCTTTGAGGAAATTATCTAGGGTATAGTGAGCATTTTGACCCCACAGGTTTTTTGCAGAAATTTTTGCAAGTAGGCTGTGAAAATGAAAATCTACATTTTTTCAAATAAAATGTAGGTTTAGCTAATTTTTTTTCATTTCCACAAGGACTAAAGGAGAAAAAGCACCATAAAATTTGTAAAGAAATTTCTCCCGAGTAAAACAATACCCCACATGTGGTAATAAACGGCTGTTTGGACACACGGCGAGGCTGAGAAGGGAAAGTGCGCCATTTGGCTTTTGGAACTCAAATTTAGCAGGAATGGTTTGCGGAGGCCATGTCGCATTTGCAAAGCTCCTGAGGGGACAAAACAGTGGAAACCCCCAACAAGTGACCCCATTTTGGAAACTACACCCCATGAGGGAATTATCTAGGGGTAGAGTGAGCAGTTTTACCCCACAGGTTTTTTACAGAACTTATTGTAACTAGGCCGTAAAAATGAAAATCTACATTTTTTCAAAGAAAATGTAGGTTTAGGTATTTTTTTTTCATTTCCACAAGGACTGAAGGAGAAAAAGCACCACAACATTTGTAAAGCAACTTCTCCCGAGTAAAATAATACCCCACATGTGGTCACAAACATCTGTTTGGACACACGGTAGGGCTCAGAATGGAAGGAGCACCATTTGGATTTTGGAATGGTTTCTGGGTGTCATGTCATATTTGCTGAGCCCCTGTAGTACTAGTACAGTGGAAACACCCCAAAAGTGACACCATTTGGGAAACTGCACCCCCTGAGGAATCATCTAGGGGTATAGTGAAAATTTTGATCCCAAAGGTTTTTTGCTGAATTAATTAGAATTAAGCCATGAAAATGAAAAATATTTTTTTTTTCCAACAAGATGTAGTTTTAGATACACATTTTTCATTTTTACAAGGAATAGAGAAGAAAAAGCACCCCAACATTTGTAAAGTAATTTCTCCCGAGTACGGTAACACCCCATATGTGGTTATAATCGACTGTTTACATATATGGGAGCATTCAGAAGAAAAGGAGCGGTATTTATCTTTTGGAGCGTAGATTTTGCTGGAATGGGTTGCAGATGCCATGTTGCATTTGCAAAACCCCTGATGTACCAAACAAAAGTGACCCCGTTTTAGAAACTACACCCCTAAAGGCATTTATCAAGGGGTGTAGTGACAATTTAGACTCCACAGGTGTTTTTCAGAAATGAATACGCAGTGGATGGTGCAAAGTGAAAATTGCAATTTCTCCACTGATCTGCCCATTCACCGCACAAGATGTTGTGCCCCTAGAGAATCTTACCCCATAAATTGTTAAGCGGGTTCTCCCGGGCATGGTAATGCCTTACTTGTGGCCATAAATTGCTGTTTGGGCACACTGTAGGGCTAAGAAGGGAAAGACCGCCATTTTGAGCATGGATTTTGCTTGGTAATAGTTCTGTTTGGGGTTTTGCTGGTATTTCAGCTTATAATGTGGTGGCATATGTAATCTGTGCGGAGTATATCAGGGCATAATAGGAGGGTATAATCATGGGGTAAATAATACAATTATCCATAGATGTGTGTTACGATGTGAAGCGATCCGTTATGCGCAGGCCGGCGTCACACTGATAAACGGTTTTCTTTCTTATCCCTCCTTTGTAACGCTCTGCACCTTTTGGGGACTTTTTCTCCTTCGTAGTTTGGGAAATATTACTGGGAAAGTTTTGCGCTGATATAATACGGGCGCCCTCGCTTCCAGCGGATGTGCTATGTCCCTGCCCTTTCCTAGTTCCTAAATACTAGGGCCCTGAAACTGAAGGAATGTTCCCCTCCGGCCTGCGCATTGAGATGTTTTTTCATCACCGCATTACTAGTGCCGTAACTTTTTTATTTTTCAGTTGATTGAGCGGTGTGCGGGCTTGTTTTTTGCGAGACGGGCTGTAGATTTTATTGGTACCATTTTAGAACACATACGACTTTTTGATCACTTTTTATTTCATTTTTTGGTAAAGGAAATTACCAAAAACAAGCAATTCTGGAATAGTTTTTTATTGTTTTTTTTTCTCTGCATCCACAGTGCGCCCTAGATTACATGTTAGCTTTATTCTGCGGGTCGATACGATTACGGCGATACCAAATTTATATAGTTTTTTTTATGTATTGCGGCTTTTGCACAATAAAATCACTTTTTTTATAAAATCATTTGTTTTCTCTGTCGACATATTCTAAGACCCATAACTTTATTATTTTTGCGTGCACAAAGCGGTGTCAGGGATTATTTTTTGCGGCACGGATTGGCGTTTTTTATTAGTACTATTTTGGAGTAAATGTGACTTTTTGATCACTTTTTATAGCATTTTTTGGAAGGAGATGTGACCTAAAAACAAAGATTCTGGCGCTGTTTTTCATGTGTTTTTTTTACCGCGTTCACCGTGCGGGATAAATTACATAACAGTTTTGTAGTTTGGGTCGTTACGGACGCGGCGATACCAATTATGTATAGTTTTTTTTATTTTTACGGTTTTTCTCATAATAAAATACTTACTATGGGAAAAAAGTCAGTTTAGCTTTATTTTTATTTGAAATGTGTGTGTTTTTATTGTTTTACCACATTTTTATTTACTTTTTTTTACTTTTTTTACTTGTCCCACTAGGGGACATGAGGGCCTGATGCCCCGATCGCTACTCTAATACACTGCACTACATACGTAGTGCAGTGTATTAGCGCTGTCAGTTATTCACTGACAGCAAGCCTATGAGGACTTGCCGCAGGCGGGTCCTCATCGGCTCCCGTACAAGGCAGACTCGGACGCCATTTTCTGGCGTCCGATTGCCACAGCAACCCAGCGATTGCATCACTGGGTTGCCGATCGGGTGAAAACCTATCAGATGCTGCGCTCTATTGAGCGCAGCATCTGAGGGGTTAATCTGCCGGATCGGAGAGTAGCTCCGGTCCTGGCAGTTACAGGAGGGTGCCAGCTGTATAATACAGCTGTCCCCCCGCAGTGATAGTGCCGGCTCTGCTTCTGAGCCCGCACCATCACTGCGCCGTATATATACGGCGCTTTGCGGGAACCACCTCCCGACAGCGCCGTATATATACGGCGTATGTCGGGAAGGGGTTTATACCACTGATTACGCATCTCTATACATATATAAAAAAAAGTTTTGCCCACAATCTTTTTCTATCTTTTTTCCAATTATATGGTTGCACATCTATCACATTTTTGCATACATATTCAGCACTCAGTATACATTTTTATATATATATTTATTATTTTTATTTGTATTCTCTTTATGCTTCTGCATTCATTCATATACACTATGTCACTTATATACATATATATATATATATACAATATACTGGTATTTATCACTTTAATTTTTATTTCTCTATTCACACACATCCTGTCAATTCCTGCACAGTATAATTATTTATTCATGTATTCAGCACCTTTTTAATTTCTCGGTCCCTTATTTACACATTATTGTATCATCTTTGCGTTCTCTTGGACCGTCTTCTCGTCAATATTCACATACGTGCGTTTTTCTTAGGTCCTCTTCTCTATTTCTTTCATCTTTCTTGTTTTTCTCTGTCTCTTTCACATGTTCTACTTTTTCATAGGTCATCATTTTTTATATTCGCCATATTCCCGATATTAAGCTAACATTTATCTTCTCCGAAGTCCTTTATTTACATGTACATACATCTATCCTGAATATCGCTAGCTGTCCCACAAGCCTGCTTCTTTCTGTCTGGTGGTATAGGATGAGAGAGGTGCGCGCTGGCTAGGGGTGGGGGAGTGGCTCACTCACTTTCGGCCGAGTCTCCAATCTGGGCTGGACGTGGGCGGCGCTGTCAGACATCGTCCGCGCACGTCCGCCTCGATGACGCGGTCACCGGAAGTGGGGCAGTAGCCATCTTGCTACCCCCGGCTTGTCGCCAGGAAAAAACCTCCCACATCACCCACACTGACACCACTTATCCTCAATTATGCCCATATATAAGGGAGGGTCCCGCAGAGAAGACGCCACCCCCGGACGAAGGCATCTGCCGAAACGCGCGTCGGGCTTGGCGTCTCTCCCATGCGGCTACATGAATCCGGGTACGTGCAATTTCTCATATACTTAATACATATGGCTGCTGTGTTATCTAGATCCAGGTTATACTACTTGTAATCAGTCTCAGCTATATTGTCACGTTATACAAACTCATACTTTGTTAGTCACATTTGTCAATACCAGTTCATGGTGTTACTGATATTAGAATCACTTGATCTAATTCCCTATACATACGCTAACATGTTTTGAGCTGTTCACTGAATCAACATTCAACCCTGGGTCCTTGTTACCTATTAGTACCAGTATCTTTTCATGTACTCCGTATGGGCTGACGCCTTTTCACACTGTATGACTCATTTTTAACTGTTTGTCTCTCTATTTGTTAATAAAGAAAGTTTATTCTATTACTTATTATCTCTAGTGTACTTGACCTCTTTTTCTTCATAGGTTTCTCTGTGGCGGATTAAGTAGACCATAGGCCCTGGGCTATTACCCAAAGTTGGGCTCCCCTTCTCCACCGCCGCCCTGTAACTATTGTTAACACTTCCTTTTTGTCCAGGCATTAACAAATGGGTGTTACGATTCCCAATGTCAAAAGGCTGTGTCCCTACATACTGACAGTCTCCAACCATCGCTGACAGTATCGCACTGTGTAGGGACACATCCTCCTGACAAAGGGAATAGTAACACTCATTTGTCTATCAGTCCTGGACTGCACAAAGACATTTTGTGAAATACAAGGATTTCCTATAAAAACATGTCAGGAGAGATGACAGATTCTCTATAAATCAAGTGAGTAACAGGTGACAACGTAGTTTTCCTCTTTTCTTCTCTATCTGGTTCAGATTTCTTGACGACTTCTCCCGGCCATGACCCATTTCTGCACAATTTGCCACTCAGATGTCTTCGGCTCCCCACTTTTCCAACATTTCCACACCAATAAACAAAGATAAAATTATCATTGTGCCACACACTGTGCCCCTAAATATACTAACACCAAACACTGTGCCCCTGAATAAAATAGTACCAAACGCTGTGCCCTTAAATATTATAGCACCATAGACTGCGCCCCTGAATATAATTCCGTCAAACACTGTACAGTAAATCACCTCATACAAACAGCCCCTGTAGATAGCACCACACACAGCCCCCTGTACATAGCGCCACACACAGCCCCTGCAGATAGCATCACACACACATCCCACTGTAGATCGCGCCACACACACCCCCTATAGATAGCGCCATATTCCTCCTGTCGATAGCGCCACACCCCCCTATAGATAGCGCCACACAGCCCCCCTGTAGTGAGCGCCTCACATATCCCCCTGTGGATAGCGCCACCCCCCCTGATGATAGCGCCGAACCCCCCCTGTAGGTAGCGCCACACACATCCCCCTGTAGATAGCATTACACACATATCTTATGCCAGTCAAACTAAAGCAGATACTTGAAGTGATTTAATAGATTTGTGCCAAATTTATTAAAAGGTGTTAGCAGTAATTCTCTCTAATTTGCCGCATTTTGAACTCCGAGGCAGAAAATCAAATATTTTAGCAGGCATATATTTGGGCCAATATTTGCCTAATTTTTAGCTTTTTGATTAAAAAATAAATAAATGTAGCATAAACTAGGTCTCTTTGGAGACCATGCCCACTTTGATTGTTGGCAAGCGACAAGCAAAGTTGCACATTTTCCAGCAAATTTTTATAGACCTGAACTATAAAATGATCACATTATTTATACCGCAAGGTGAAAGGCATAAAATAAAAAATAAAAAATGCCAGATTAGCTGTCTTTTGGTCACACAGAAAAATGTTAAAGTTATGGCTCTCGGAAGGTGGTCATGAAAAAAACATTGTGATGTGCAGGCCACAGAAAACATTCCTTTAGTTTAAAGAGGTGGTCATCGAGGCCCTAATATTTTGAAACCATGAATGGTAGGGCCAAAGCACGTTTGCTACAAGTGAGGACGCCCCCATATTATACAGGACCACTATTTCCCAGAGAAGTCTCCCAGACCACAAAAAAAGGAAGGTCCAAAAATACTTGCAGAGTATGTTTCTGAAAAGGGATAAGTATGGATACCATTTATCAGTGCAACACCTGCCCTGAAAGAGCCGGCCTGTGCATAAAGAATTGCTTCAAAGCCTACCACACATCCATAGATTATTAATCTTATTGTTTATTTACCCAACAATTAAACCACCTTTTTATTCCCTCATGTACTTTGCACAGCTTACATATGCCTCAACATTATAAATTAAAATACCAATAAAAACCCAAACAAAACTACCAAGAAAAATTTGTGCTTTAATCCAAATAGCGCTCCCTCCACAGGGTGTTTATAAACCAGGAAACAGCATAAAAATGAGAGAGCTGTCTTTTCACAGTGGATCAAGTTGGGCGCAACTTATTGGACAATGAAAATACATAACTGTGAAAAAAATTGCCCAATTGGGCTTATTGTTTTGTGGGAGGAGTTGTAGTTTCTATTGGCACCATTTAAAGTACCATAGAATGTACTGGGAAACTGAAAAATACAATTCTTTGTGGGGTGGAATGTGAAGAAAACTGATTCCTCCATTATTTTTTGGGTTTTGTTTTTACGTCTTTCTTTGTGCGGTAAAAACAGCAACTTAACTTTATTGAGGAGAGGGACACGGTCCGGCGTATTACTCTGAATATATGACCAGCAGTTTAATGTTGTATTCGTCAGTGGGGACAGCAGGTGGGAGGATGAAAGACCCCAGAAATGTAAGAACAGTATAGATATCAATCCAATTGGTGAGATGTATGAAGCTTCTATCTTTAACCATTGTTTATCCATATCATTGTTCCACCAGCTAGATATTTATGCCACTTGGGTAGCTATATAGTAGCTGTGGATGTCAGGGACGCCCAGGCCACCCATCTTTTTATCTTGGGTAAGTATGTGAAGGGAAACTCTAGGCCTATGTCCTGTCCGGACAAATCAAGAAACAGTTTGTTGTGCTATTCGGAAGAATCGTTTAGGAAGGCTAATTGGAAGGTTTCTAAAAAGGGATAATAGTTTCGGTAGCAGCAGCATTTTGTAGGCAGCTATTCTACCTATCCAGGATGTTTTGTGTTTAAGTAACCTTTATGATTCAGATTGGATGTTCTGCAAAAGAGGGTCATAATTAGCCTTATAGAGGTCGCGGTAAGAGGAGGTTAAAGAGGCTCTGTCACCAGTTTATAAGTGCCCTATCTTCTACCTAATATGATAGGCACTGTAATGTAGATAACAACTGTGGTTTTTATTTTGAAAAACAATAATTTTTGAGCAAGTTATGAACAATTTTAGATTTATGCTAATTAGTTTCTTAATGACCAACTGGGCGTTTTTTAACTTTTTACCAAGTGGCCGTTGTAAAGAGAAGTGTATAACACTGACCAATCAGTGACCAATCAGTGTCATACACTTCTCTTCATTCATGTTTAGCTTATTCCACTGCACAGCGTGTTCTCGCAAGATCACGCTGTGACGGGACTTCCTCCCACAGGTCCTTCACTAGAGCCATGGAAGAGTCAACAGACATCGCTGCCAGCCAAAAATATGAGGAAATAAGGGATGTTTTATGCGATGTGCTTATTTTTGCAGTAGGTGTGTTTCCTGTGCTAATTGTTGGGCCTCTTTCCACATATACGCGCGGTTATGTGGGCTATTAAGTCCATTTACATTCATGGAAGCAAGTTTAAGAGCCATATTTAGGGAGGGAGTGCACATCCTGAGTACACATTTGAATTACATATGCTCCAAACGTGACAGAGCATATGAGCAAGTCAGGTAACATCGGGGTATCTCGACTACGGTGTAAAGTGGCGACACAGAGGTAGATCTGCACAGGATAGACGTAAAACTCATAATAACAAAACATAACTATTACGTTCTGTTGTACAAAAATATGTGAATAATAATTGTGTTCAGGCGCATGGGGAGCAGTCAGTTTGTAGACCGGACTTTAGATGTGAATCGCAACAGTGCATATATCAATACAGGTTACCTCAACGTCATGGAAGCTTGCAAAGTTTGGCCAATTGTCACTCATTTTTGATAGGTTGTATAGAAGCCCTCTGTTTAGGTTCAGAAGAATTAACCAGAATGTCCCATTGCTGTAGCAAAAAGGTCCCATCTTCTATTGACCTGATTGCATGCATAGAGTTATACCTGTTAATCAGAAAGCGAACTGGAAAACCCAATCTATAAAGGATCTTGTTATCCCTGAGCACTGAGGTGATGGGGAAGTGTTGTCGCCAAAGTTGTAGAGTGGTTGCTGAGAGATCTGCATATACAGATACCATTTAGTATTGATCAGGGAATGCTTCTTTTTGTCTAGTCGCAGTCATGAAGAGATCTTTAATGTGGAAAAAATGAAGGCGAGCCAGAACATCTCTCGGAATATCCTCTGCTAGATGTTCAGGCCTCGGAACCCTGTGGGCCCTGACGATTATTAGATTTCTGGGCGAACATTTGGGAACATTTGGGACTCGGAACTATGATAAATCCCTGGATGTAGTGGGTCAAATCTTTAGCTGCTATGTCTTCAGGTATGACGCAAAATTTAACGTTATTTCGACAGGATCTGTCAAGTTTTGCTTTTATTTGAGACAGGTCTGATTCAAGATCATAATGAGCGTCAATCAGTTCATTGTGAGATGATGCAAGACACCCATTTTGGATTCTACATGTTGTATCCTGTCCTCTACAGCATGAATAGCTTCAGACATTGGAGTGAGTAATTGGGCGAATCCGGAGTGTAGAGATTGATGCAGAGCTTGCAACATGGTTGTGAGAGTAAGCTCTGTCACGGGGTTAGATGATGATGGGATAGATTCAAAAACTTATCTTTGTATAGAGGTTGAATATTCAGCATTGATTCTTTTTCCTACCTTCTCCAGCGTGTGGGGTGCAGATTGAAGACGTTGTTTCTGCTTGGCTGGGCTCCTGGAGCCAAGATGGCGGCCACGGAGCTCTGGCAGCTCGAGGTCTGCAGTCGAGCGTTGTTCCTGGGGTGAGTTCTGAATCCCCGCTAGTATGTGTGGGGGTAACGCCGGAACAGAGCTGCAACTGCACGGAAATGCAGTGTGGAGGTTGAACAGAGAGCCTGGGTCGGATGCTAGTGACCCTGTATGAGAGCAGTCGTCTGTGCCATCTTGATCCGTCAGGCGGTTGTGCGGGAATTAGAAATCTAGCAGTTTTGCCGGTCTGATTGCTGATTTATTGGGCACCTTGAGCACTTAAGACCTCTAATGAGGGCAAATTAGCGCTGGAAATGAGGTACGAGTTGCTTGTTGTTGCTGATGTAGTGTGGAGCCGAGCTCTCAAGCCCCCCTATTTTTTTCATTTTTCGTTAGTCTGCCTAAGGGATTTGAACCAGCAATCATCAGATGTATTGCAGGATATTGTCATTTTTGTCAGACCTGGGGGCCTTCATTAGGCCCGCGGGCTGCCATGACAACCATCGGCAGCCCGCGATCATATCACATGGGGGCGATGGTCTGTTGGAGGGGGTTGCCCCCCACTTTCTAGCTGCTTAGATGCCGCAGTCACTACTGATCACGGCATCTAAGTTGTTAAATGCCCAGGATCAGAGCGCTCTTTGTTCCTGGCCGTTAGTGCGAGGTGTCAACTGTAATACACAGCTGGCACTCGCAGCGTATGAAGCAGCCTCAGCTTGTGAGCCCGCACCATACTTCATCCCCCCGCACCATGACGTATAGTTTTGTCATGGTGCATCAAGGTGTTACAGGGAACCTGTCAGTAGGTTTGGAGTCATTAAATCCCCGGCATGATATTATGCAGCTGGGATTTAGTGTTTCAAACCTGCCTACCCCAAAAACAGACATTTAGGAAATAGTTAGTAAAATAAATTACAACTTACCACGATGAAACACGGGCACATGCATATTGCACACATGAAGCAGTGAAGTGAGGGGTACTGTCCTTGGCTTCATGGGCGCAAAGCGCATGCGCCCAATGCCGCCGGACTCCATAGCCGGATTTCTTTTTGTAAGTTTTAAATGTACTTTACTATCACAACTGTTGATACTATATATATATATATATATATATATATATATATATATATATATATATATATATATTTTTTTTAAAAACTTGCTTGAAAGTTTCTTTGGTTTTTCAATGAGGTCTATTCCCGATAAAAATTTAAGTTGGGAAATAATCATTCCTACATCTGGGGTACATCTGTAACCACTGAGCAAACGGGCATCTAAGAGCTACCACCAAAATTATATTAATCATCTGTGGGACCTTTGCTCTATTTGCCATCTGGTAATCTGGGGTCCTAATTTGGTGAAAAAGCATAGATTGCGGAGTTAGCAGTAGTTTGAGGTGCCAGTGTGTTTCTATATAGCTAGATATTTTTTGCCAATATACAGTAGTCTAGTCTAGAATGATTGTAGTCCCAGACCCCATGCCACAGATTACTGAGAGGAGTATGACATTTTGGGGAAGCTGTGATCCTTTTAGGGGACCTATATTTAAAAAAAGTTTATTTATTGTAAAAAAAAATGTGCATCTGTGTAAATTTGTATTACTGTTTTTTTTAAATTAAATTAACAATAGTTTTTTTTTATTATTCCCATAGAGGGATTTCTAATTTTGATTAAACTGCATTTTGGGCGCATGGCAAGACTCAGAAGGAAGGAAGGACATTTGGCTTTTAAAGCGCAGATTTTGCATGAGTGGTGTTGGGATGACATGTCACATCTGCAAAGCTAATGAGGTACCAAAGTACGGTGGAAACCCCCAAGAAGTGACCCACTTTGGAAACTACACCCCTTATATTGGCACTGTCATTTCTTTTCTGTTTAAATCTCTATTTTATTAAACTTTTTTCATAGAAAAAAAGAGCAATCCAGAAAGGTAATGCTCAATTACAATTTGTTGCAACAGTTAAATGCTATAAGAAATATTTCCCCACATTAGGCAAATATAACAATACATGCAATCCCCATCATATAAACAGAAATACAGTATATGACAAACAATACAAAAATAAAGGACAATGTTCCCGCATTGTGGAAAAAATCTATTTGAATAGACAAAGGAGCAATTCAATTAAAGTATTATGAAATTCTGATATATAACATTACAAGTACGTATGTGAGGAACATAACATTAGGTTTAGCCCTCTGGGGAAACAGATGTACAAGTATTACTTCTTTGCTAAATTGCAAATCAGTTCTGCAAATATCATTAGTTACTTTTAAGATATCTTTCCAAAAAGGGGTGACTACTTTACAGGACTACCACATATGTACATACGACCCCATATTGACACCACACTTCCAACACACATTAGGATAAGTATGATCTATTCTATGTATTTTTTGGGCGTCATATACCATCTCGTCAAGACCTTATAAGCATTTTCCTGTATGCAGATGCATCTCGAGTCTAATTTTGGTGCCCTCAGTATAGTTTTAATTTGCGCAACTGTTCAAGGTCTTTCTCAAACTTTGCGCAACTTGTTCAAGGTCTTTCTCCCAGGCCTTCATACAAGGTAAAAGATGTGCATCTTGATCCGTCAGACAGTAAATATTTATAAGCAGTGGAGACAACTTTTCTAGGGGTATTGCGTACCAAAGCTAGAGTTTTAAACCATGAAACTAACTGAGTTTGAATTTTATTGCACATCACAAAATTAAGTCTAGGTAGGTCCAAAGACTCACTTAGTTCCCGGAGAGGGAGCAGGACCCCCGAGTTCAAGAGTGTCGTATATGGTCTTGCATTTGTCAATATTGAAGTTGGTATTGATTCGTTACTTATTATAGATGAAGTGCTAGGTAGGTCTCTAATTTAAAGTAGCAGCGGGTGGTCACAAGTGAGTGCGAAGTGTTGATGGATCTCCATGCCCGAAAGGTGGCACTCAATAACACCTTTGTCGACATACCTGGAGTAAGAGGAGTGTTGCAATTTCACATCAAGTACCTGAGTGGTAAAGAAGAGTTTGCCTCTTCTACCTGGACCCAAAGATTCTGATTGGGGTTTCTAAGCCAGTCTAAGACTCTCTCTACCTGCACTGCCCTATAATACAAAAAAGGATCTGGAAATCCTATACCACCAAATCTATCTGATCTGGTAAGAGTCATAAAAGCAATTCTAGGTTTTTTAGATCTCCATATAAAGGAGGTGAAAATTCTTCTCACTGCTGTAAAAAAGGAGCTAGGGATGTAAACAGGAAGAGTCTGAAACAGGTACATTAGTTTAGGCATAATAATAGATTGAAGTACATTTTTCCGTCCTTTGAAATAAGTAAAGGGAACATTCCACTGTTCAATGGATTTTGAAATATCTTTCAGCAAAGGGGTGTAGTTGAGTTTATACAGGGAAGTAATATCCACCAAACTATTCACGCCTAAATAGCAAATTTTATCTTGGGACCAATCAAAGGGGGAGTTAGTCGCCAAAGATTACTTTTCTGCTGCAGGAAGGGAGATATTTAAAACCTGCGATTTTGTGTCATTCATTTTAAAATTTGATATGTACCCAAAATTATCAAATAACGTTTTCAGATAGGGAAGGGCTTGGGTTGAATTAGTTATGGTCAAAAGGATAATGTAGCGTCCATGGCCACGTGCCGTCGGGGTTACTCACCTCCCGACGCCCGCAGCCATGGATCCGTGAGCGATGGTCCCCATCTCCTTCCTAGGAGACGCCAGCGCTCACTTCCGCTCCGTTCTGCTGTGTCCCGTAGAGTGCGCGCCCACGCTTGTGCCCCACCTTAAAGGGCCAGCGCACAAAGGAAGTCGTCATCATCATCAACTGCCATGATTTCCTGGTCTATAAGAAGGCCCGAGGCCTTATGATCCTTAGTTTTCCCAGTCTGTCTTGCAAATGGTCCTTTAGTGTTTCCCTTTCCAGTTGTTACCCGTGCCTTGTTACCTGCTCCTGTATCCCGTGCTGTTCTTGTTCCTGTGTCGGAGTCATCTGAGACGTCCTGTGTCATCTGCCTCGTCCGGAGGAATCCACCACGTTCTGTGTCATCTGCCACGTCCGGAGGAATCCGCCATGTCCTGTGTCATCTGCCATGACCGGAGGAATCTGCCACGTCCTGTGTCATCTGCTACGACCGGAGGAACTCGCCACATCTGGCGCAACCTGCGGCACCTGTGTCATCCGCCACATCTGGCGTTACCTGTTGCCCCCTTCTCCATCCGTGCCAGAGTTGCGGCCACTGTCTGGACTACCCAGGTACCCTTGTGCGGGACATTGTATTGCTGGGGTTTCCTGTTGTTTGGCCACCTGCCTCTCCGCTACGGCGGTATGGCCTAGTGGGTCCACTGACCCGCTTCATGACAGTACACTCAGGCCATGGACCCCGCTAGTCAACCTGAGACCTTGACGACACAAGCCATGCTGGCCGAGATGGAGGATCTCCAGTCACGACAAGACCAACTCCTCCTGTCGGTGAACGCCATTGCCCATCGGATACTTGTTCCTACCACAGTCATCACCCCACCCATTCCTGCTGTTCCTCCTGCTACACTTCCTGTCTGTACCAGTACCGATCCCCTGTGCTTCCTCCCGCTACCTCCACGCTATGACGGAGACCCGAGGTCCTGCAGGGGATTTTTGAATCAATGCCTGATCCACTTCAGACTACATGCCTGGTCCTTCTCTTCGGATGACGTCAGGATCGCCTTCATCATCTCTCGCCTTACTGGCAAAGCCCTGGCATGGCCTAATCCTCTGTGGGAACATTAGGGACCAGAGACCCGTGACTTGCAGTGCTTCTTACAGACCTTCCGCTCGATCTTTGAGGAACCTGGGAGAGTGTCTTCAGCTGCTGCATCCTTGCTGACCCTACACCAGGGAGACCTTTCCGTGGGCGAGTATGCCATTCAGTTCCGTATCCTGGCCACTGAATTGACCTGGAACAACGAGGCTTTGGTGGCCACATTCTGGCAGGCACTGTCTTTAGGGATTAAGGACGAGCTGGCTGCTCGCGATCTGCCATCTACCCTGGACGATCTTATCCTACTCGCCTTCCTGGTCGACATGAGGGTCCGGGAGCGTTCCCAAGAGGTTCTCCGGGAGAGAGAACTTCCTAGGCTGGATTCTACTTTCCAGCAATTTTCCTCAGTCGTCCCACCAGAGGATCCTATGCAGAGTAACTATGTCAAATTGTCTAACCAGGAGAAACAACGCAGACGCACTTCTGGACTTTGTTTGTATTGCGGCCTCGGAGGCCATATTGTGCGTCTGTGTCCCCAGAGGCCAGAGAGACCCCATTGCCTAGGATTGGTTGGTGAGACAACCCTAGGTGGAACGGTACCTAATAAAGCATTCTGTTCCAAGTTGACTATTCCTGTGACCCTAGTATCCGGCGAGAGGATGCATCAAGTTTCTGCCTATCTTGACTAGCTAGTGGATCATCTTCAGTTGCCCACAGTTCCCTTAGAGACGTCTTTGGCTGTTGCCTCAGTTAATGGACTGCCTCTGCCTGAACCCATCATTTCTAAAACCAAGCCGTTAAAGCTCCAGGTTGGAGTCCTTCATTTTGAACTAATTTCTTTCCTCGTTTTACCCAAGGCCATCAATCCTGTTCTGCTGGGCCTGCCTTGGCTTCGACTACATGCCCTGGTCCTGGACTAGAATTCTGGAAAAGTTCTCCAATGGAGCTCCAAGTGCCTTGGTCGTTGTCTGTTGCAGATCCATCCTGTCAAGCCTCCTCTGCCTCAGTCATTGGCGGGACTTCCTCCCAAGTTTGCTAAGTATGCAGATGTTTTCAGCAAAAGGGAGGCTGAGACGCTGCCTCCACATCGGACTTCTGACTGCCCCAATGAACTGGTTCCCAATGCCTCTCTCCCCCGTGGTCAAGTATATCCTCTCTCCTTGCCAGAGTCTATATCCATGTCGGCCTATATCAAGGAGAATCTGGAGAGGGGTTTCATAAGAAAGCCTTCCTCCCTGGCCGGGGTGGGATTCTTCTTTGTTAAAAAGAAGGATGGATCCCTCCGACACTGCATTGACTACATTGGTCTCAACCAGATCACGGTCAAGAAAAAATACCTGTTGCCACTTATATCTGAGCTGTTTTATTGCATACGAGGAGCCAAAAAATTTTCTAAGCTAGACCTACGGGGTGCTTATAATCTAGTCCGGATTCGCCGGGGTGATGAATGGAAGACGGCATTTAACACACGGGACGGGTACTACGAATACCTAGTGATGCCCTTCAGACTGTGTAACGCTCCCGAAGTGTTTCAGGAATTTGTTAATGATATCTTCCGAGATCTCCTCTATGTCTGTGTTGTTGTTTATCTCGATGATATTTTGATTTTCTCCCCAGATCCGAAGACTCATCGGAGGCATGTCCATCAAGTTCTCCTACAATTAGGGGAAAATTGTTTATACGCCAAGCTGGAGTAGTGCGTTTTTGAGAAGAGTTCTCTGCCCTTCCTCGGCTACATCATCTCGGATCAAGGTCTCAAGATGGATCCTGAGAAAGTGAAAGCTGTCCTGGAGTGGCCACGTCCTCAAGGCTTAAGGGCCATACAGCGGTTCCTGGGATTCGCCAATTTCTACTGGCAGTTTATTCCAAACTTCGCTACTCTGACGGCTCCCATCTCTACCCTTACCAAGAAGGGTGGAACACCAAGGTGTGGACTCCAGAGGCAGAGTCCGCATTTACTAGCCTCAAGAGAGCCTTTACTTCAGCTTCGATCCTCCATCATCCTGACGTATCTCTGCAGTTCTCACTGGAGGTGGACGCTTCCTCTGTTGGTGCAGGTGCACTTCTGTTCCACAGGAGCTCCAAAGGAAAGGCAGTAGTATGTGGCTACTATTCTAGACTTTTTTCTTCTGCTGAGTGCAATTACTCTATTGGAGATCGGGAGCTACTGGCCATCAAATTAGCTCTGGAAGAGTGGAGACATCTTCTAGAGGGCGCTGCTCACCCCATCCTGATCTTCACCGACCACAAGAACCTTACCTACCTTCAGTCTGCTCAACGACTGAATCCCCGTCAAGCCAGGTGGTCACTATTCTTCAGCCGTTTCCAGTTTGTGCTCCACTACTGTCCCGCAGACAAGAATGTGAGGGCCGATGCCCAGTCCAGATCGTTTGAGACGGTAGACACGGTGGAGTCCCTTCAGACTTTCATAGACCCGTCCTGCATCGTCACTGCTAATCCTCTGCAAGTTAGAGACATCCCTCCGGGGAGGACTTTTGTTCGATTGGCAGACAGGAGAAGAATTCTGGGGACACAGTTCTAAACTGCTGGGCATGCTGAAGTCCGTAAAACCCGAGACCTTATTGCTCGTCACTTCTGGTGGTCCACGCTACCTAAAGATGTTCTGGGCTTTGTCTCTTCTTGCATGGTGTGTGCTTCTAACAAAGCTACTCACTTCAAGCCTGCCGGCCTGCTTCAACCTCTGCCTGCACACAATGCACCCTGGCAGCACATTGCTATGGACTTTATCACAGACCTTCCTCCCTCAGCAGGAAGCAACACCGTCTGGGTGGTAGTGGACCGGTTCTCTAAGATGGCACATTTTATCCTGCTGACCGGCCTACCTTCTGCTCCTCGGCTGGCGAATCTCTTCATTCTACACATCTTTCGCTTGCATGGCTTGCCTCTTCACATTGTGTCCGACCGGGGGGGGGGGGGGGGTTCAGTTTACTTTGAAGTTCTGGAGAGCCCTCTGTAAACTCCTGGATGTGAGATTGGACTTTTCCTCAGCTTATCACCCCCAGTCCAATGGGCAAGTCGAGAGGATCAACCAGATCTTGGAGAATTATCTCCGCCACTTCATCTTCACAGCACGATAACTGGGTACAGCTTCTTCCATGGGCCGAGTTCTCATACAACAACCACACAAGTGAGTCCACCACTTCCACTCCATTTCACATTGTATACAGTCAACATCCTAGAGTCCCTCTTCCAGTGTCAACCACATCTCAAGTAGCAGAGAAAAAGTTGAGATCCAGCGCAAAAAAATGAAGAGTTGTTCACGAATATGTTAAAATGGAATCTAGTTCCAATTTTATTGAATAAACGACATAAAACAGGGAGTCTTATTCCCCAGTGGGTAAGGTGGATGTAGGTAGAAGAAAAATGAATGCGTACCCACTGGGGAATAAGACTCCCTGTTTTATGTCGTTTATTCAATAAAATTGGAACTAGATTCCATTTTAACATATTCGTGAACAACTCTTCATTTTTTTGCGCTGGATCTCAACTTTTTCTCTGCTACAATTTCATCAGCGTGTGCCGACACGAGGATCCGTGCGCATCAGGCATCTGCAATTCTTCTGCCTCAAGGTGAGCTGGAGGTTCCCTCCTATTTTACTTTCACATCTCAAGTACCCGCTGCTGACTCTGCATATGGGGACTTCCTGGAAATCTGGCAACAGACCCGATCCTCTATTTTGCTGGCAGTCGATCGCATGAAGCGAAAAGCAGATTCAAGGAGAAGAGAGCCGCCTCAATATCTTCTGGGTACTACAGTTGGCTGTCCTCTCGGAACATTCGCTTGAAGGTACCCTCATACAAGTTTGCTCCCCGGTTCCTTGGTCCTTTCGAGATTCTGCAACAGATCAACCCTGTCTCCTATAAGCTGCGGCTGCGTCCTACCCTCAGAATCCTCAACTCCTTCCATGTGTCCCTCCTGAAACCACTGGTCCTGAACCGCTACAGCAAGACTTGTAGTTCCACAGTTGCTCCGGTCCTTCTGATGTATTCGAGGTAAGGGAGATCCTGGACTGCAAAAGGGTAGGAGGAAGGACTTTCTATTTGGTGGATTGGAGAGGGTTTGGTCCTGAGGAGAGGTCCTGGGAGCCAGAAGAAAACCCCAGTACTCCTGGCTCTTATTAAAAAGTTCCTCTCTCGCTCTGGCCCCAAGAAGAGGTGGCGTTAGAGGGGGGATGCTGTAGCGTCCATGGCCACGGGCCGTCGGGTTTACTCAACTCCCGATGCCCGCGGCCATGGATCCGTGAGCGCTGGTCCCCATCTCCTTCCTAGGAGGCCAGCGCTCACTTCCGCTCCGTTCTGCTGTGTCCCATAGGGTGCACGCACACTCTCGTGCCTGACCTTAAAGGGCCAGCGTGCGCACAAAGGAAGTCGTCATCATTATCAACTGCCATGATTTCCTGGTCTATAAGAAGGCCTCAGGCCTTATGATCCTTGCCTGAGCATTGTTAGTTTTCCCAGTCTGTCTTGCAAATGGTCCCTTAGTGTTTCCCGTTCCAGTTGTTACCCGTGCCGTGTTACCTTCTCCTGTATCCCATGCTGTTCTTGTTCCTGTGCCAACTAGTGTCGGAGTCATCTGCCACATCCTGTGTCATCTGCCTCGTATGGAGGAATCCGCCACATCCTGTCTCATCTGCCACGTCCGGAGGAATCCGCCACGTCCTGTATCATCTGCCACACCCGGAGGAATGCGCCACGCCCTGTGTCATCTGCCACGTCCGGAGGAACTCGCCACGTCTGGCGCAACCTGTGGCACTTGTGTCATCCGCCACGTCTGGCGTTACCTGCTGTGCCCTTCTCCATCCGTGCCAGAGCTGCGGCCACTGTCTGGACTACCCAGGTACCCTTGTGCGGGACATTGTATTGCTGGGGTTTCCTGTTGTTTGGCCAGCTGCCTCTCCGCTACGGCGGTACGGCCTACTGGGTCCACTGACCTGCTTTGTTACAGATATCATCAGCAAAAGCTGCTATCTTGTGATTTGGGCCTCCACATGTAATACCTTGTATCTGAGTTGATTCACGGATTTTCTGCAATAATGTCTCCAGGTTTAGAACAAATAGTAGGGGCGATAATGGACATTGCTGTTGTGTGCCGATTGCAATTTTAAATTACTGGGAAAATCTGCCATTGACCGCTATTCTTTCTGAGGGACATTGGTACATCGTAAAGATGGCGTTTACAAATTGTAATGGCATTTTAAATTTAAGAAGTGTAGCTTTCATAAAGAGCTAAGAGATTCTGTTGAATGCTTTTTCAGCATCTGTCCCAAGCAAAATCGTGTTAATCCCATGGGTTTGTGCAAATTGCATGAAATTAAGAATTTTGTATGTGTTATCCTTCTCTTCTCTCATAGAGACAAACCCAACCTGGTCTGGATTAATAAAGGTAGTCAGGAAAGTTTTAAGAGCATGCCTAATAGCATGTACTTCACTTTCACTATATTCAGTAGTAAAAATTTAATTATTGGTATTATTATTAATATATTTAAAAAATAATAACAAGTCTTCCACATCCCCTTCCCAAACAATGAAAATGTCATCTATATAACGTTTGTAGTTTTTTGAACGATCTTAAAAAACATTTTCTTTAGAATAAATGTACTTATCTTCCCAAACTGCCAGGTACAAATTGGCATAGATGGGGCAAATTTAGAGTATGGGAAGATAAGTACATTTATTCTAGAGAAAATGTTTTTTTGGATCGTCTAAAAAACTACAAACGTTATATAGATTACATTTTCATTGTTTTGGAAGGGGATGTGAAAGACTTGCTATTATTTTTCAAATATATTAATAATAATACAAATAATTTAATTAAATTAACACTAGTGAGTATAGTGAAAGTAAAGTAAATTTTCTGTATTTGGAAAGCTTTATAGATGGTAAAAGATTATGCACAAAGAATTTCTTTAAGCAGACAGACTTCAATAGTTATATTGAGTTTACAAGCTGTCAACATAAGGCTTGGGTGCAAAACATATCTAAAGGGCAGTTTAAAAGAATTAAAAAAAACTGCACTAACGATGTAGATTTTAATACGCAGTCTAAAGTTATAAAAACACGTTTTTTTAGAGCATAATTATGATGTCCAAGTTGTTAATAATGCAATAAAGGAGGTTGAAAAAAATCGTTACAGTAGTCAAGTAAAGAAGGATATAGAGAAAATATTGAAAAAAGATGAAACAAGTAAAGTGACTGTACCATTAATCACTACATTTGCTGTAGGGGCTGCAAAGGTTAGAGACATTATTAGACGTAATTGGTATATCCTTAAAAATTATCCAGTATTGGGAGCAATTTTACCTAAAAAAAACAATGGTAATATACCGTAGGGCAAAAAACATTAACCCCTTAGTGACCAGCCCATTTTAGGCCCTAATGACCAAGCTATTTTATTCGTTTTTCTATAGTCGCATTCAAAGAGCTATAACTTTTTTATTTTTTCGTCTACATAGCTGTATGAAGACTTGTTTTTTGCGGGATTAGTTGTACTTTTTAATAGCACCATTTTTGGGTACATATAATTTTTTTATTAACTTTTATTAACTTTTTTGGGGGGGATTATAAAAAAAACCTGAAATTCCGCCATTGTTCTATGTGTTTTTAAATTGACGCCGTTCACTATGCGACGTAAATAACATGTTACCCTTATTCTATGGGTCGGTACGATTACGGCGATACCACATATGTAGAGGTTTTTTATGCTTTACGACTTTTGCACAATAAAAACACTTTTGAAGTAAAATTATTTGTTTTTGCATCGTTGCTTTCCAAGAGCCGTAACTTTTTTATTTTTCCATCAATGTAGTGATTTTTTTGTGCTTGTTTTCTGCGGGACGAGACGTAGTTTTGATTAGTACTGTTTTGGGGTGCATGGGACTTATTGATTCATTTTTATTATGACTTTTTTGGGGGGCAATGGAAAAAAATAGCAATTTCGCCATTGTTTTTTGCGTTTTTTTTTTACGGTGTTCACCTTGCGGTTTAAATTACATATTAACTTTATTAATGGAGTCATTACGGTTGCGGCGATACCATATATGTGTACTTTTATTTACACTTTTACTAAATTAAACCACTTTTTATGGAAAAAAAATGGTTTTATTTATTTTTTTACTGTAACTTTTATTATTAATCTTGATTTCACATTTATTATTTATTTCATTAGTCCCACTAGGGGACTTTACTGTGCGATCTTCGGATCGCTGATATAATGCTCTGGTATACTTCGTATGCCGATGGGTGACAGAGGGAGCTCACTCCCTTTGTAAACAAAGTTAAATGCCGCGGTCACTATTGACGGCGGCATTTAACGGGTTAAACGGCCGCGATCTAAGTAAACTTCGATCGCGGGCGTTGGAGCAGGAGCTCAGCTGTCATCAGACAGCAGAGCCCCGGCTCCTGCCTGCACGGGAGACCCGTGCAGGACTTAGACTAGGCGAACGTGAAAAGGTGTCAGCCTAGCCTAAGGCCCCTTAGTGACCGACGTGAAATGGCGTATTGGTGGTCACTAAGGGGTTGAGGATATATAAAATCAAGATCAAGACAAGACTGACCATATCCATAAAAGGTTATTTTTCTTGCAATGGGTGCAAGGCATGTAGAGAAGTTGGGCACAGTAAAATTTAAGGTGTATATAAAACTTTTTCTGATGCTAAACATGTGAAGACATATGACATCAACCATTTTATCACATGTGACACAAAGGGTGTCATTTATATGCTAGTGTGTCCATGTGGGTTGATGTACATTCGTAGAACAGTTTAGGCGTAGGGGATACTCCAAGGAAGTCTTGAAAGAGTCGTATCAAAATGCACTTGGGTGTAATTGAAACAACCTGCTTAACCCCAAACCAAAGAAAATTTATGACGGAGCTACCCGAGTAATAGGAACATTTGACTCGGCCAACAAGGAGATTAGAGAGATTCTACAACGCTACTGGGGGATTTTGCGAGATGACCCGGATATAGGTGGCATGGTAGGAGAATTTCCCCTGATTACATATAGAAGGGGACGGAATGTGAAAGACTGGCTTGTACATAGCCATCTGAGTCAACAAATTAAATCGACTACCTGGCTAAATAGTGGTCTGAAGGGAACCTACAGATGTGGCTCCTGCAGGGCTTGTGACTCCTTCCTTTGCAGTAAAAACTTTAAAAGCTCAAAGACTGGTGAGGTATTTGAGAATAGGTCGTACATTAATTGTAAAACCCAGGGGATCGTATATTTGATCACCTGTGGATGTCAACTACAATACATTGGTAAAACTAAAAGGGAATTCAGAAGGAGGATTTGTGATCATGTAGGAGACTTGAGGAGTAAAGATGACACCCCGATGTCGTGTCATGTTTGGGAATGTCATAAGGGGGATGCTATAACCCTTAAGTTCCAAGGTGTGGAGCACATTAGATCGACAGTGAGAGGTGGTAATGTAGATAGTAAGATCTTACAAAAGGAGGCACAATGGATCTTCCAGATGTAGACCGTTAATCCATCAGGTCTTAATGAACAGATCTACTATTCTTGAAAAAAGTACAAAGTTTATTAGGACATACAACACAAAATCGTAAAGATTAAAATTCAAGGAGATCTAAAACAACAGTATGGGTAGTGAAACCGATCGATTCAGGGTATCCTACAATAAATGGAATCCATGACATGACAAATGACAGTGCATCTGACAAGGGGAAGGGGAGGGGGATTAGTTGCAATGCTGAATAGGGCACATATGGTCGGTCTATCAATACAGTAGCAGATATATCTGGACATCAGTACATTGGGTACAATATTACAATAGATGTTGATAAGTGTCGGTCCCACACTGCGGCCCAAAGTGATAGCGCCCCGACGCGCGTTTGGCCGAACTGGCTTCCTCAGGGGATAGTATATCCCCTGAGGAAGCCAGTTCGGCCAAACGCGCGTCGGGGCGCTATCACTTTGGGCCGCAGTGTGGGACCGTACACATACTTACCATTATGGGTAAGCCTACCATTTAATTGATACGTTCCTCTATCAGATCCCTTTGGATCTATAGGCACTCTGAATGTTTTCCATGTTCCTTTGCTTCTCTTTGACTCTATTGCTGTCGGCCGTTTCTTTACCTATTTCTATTTTGGCAAGATAGGGTCTTCAACCTCTTGACCCTGGACACTTATCAACATCTATTGTAATATTGTACCCAATGTACTGATGTCCAGATATATCTGCTACTGTATTGATAGACCGACCATATGTGCCCTATTCAGCATTGCAACTAATCCCCCTCCCCTTCCCCTTGTCAGATGCACTGTCATTTGTCATGTCATGGATTCCATTTATTGTAGCATACCCTGAATCGATCGGTTTCACTACCCATACTGTTGTTTTAGATCTCCTTGAATTTTAATATTTACGATTTTGTGTTGTATGTCCTAATAAACTTTGTACTTTTTTCATTATTTTTGTGGCTTCTTGACTTCTTGGTTCTATATAAGTTTTTCTCAGCATAAATTGAAGTTTGCCTTTAATGAATAGTGGGGGTGCTCAGACACTTGTAAGTGGCACCCAACCCGTTACCTAAACCTATTGAGTCTTTATATTTAGATCTACTATTCTTGTTTCCTTTAAAAATATCCCTTTCCACAGGTGCTTAGATGCACCAATTATGTATTCCGAGCTCTGGCTGATCCTCAGATCTACATCTGTCATGATAGTACTTCCCTTCTTTATGTTTTTGGGGGGGATCAGTGTAAAACCCCCTCCTTTTTATAGCAATGTCAATCAACATACACTACCGTTCAAAAGTTTAGGGTCACTTAGAAATGTCATCATTTTTGAAAGAAAAGCACAGTTTTTTTCAATGAAGATAACATTAAATTAATCAGAAATACACTCTATACTTTGTTAATGTGCTAAATGACTATTCTAGCTGCAAACGTCTGGTTTTTAATGCAATATCTACATGGGTGTATAGAAGCCCATTTCCAGCAACCATCACTCCAGTGTTCTAATGGTACAGTGTGTTTGCTAACTGTGTTAGAAGGCTAATGGATGATTAGAAAACACTTGAAAACCCTTGTGCAATTATGTTAGCACCGCTGTAAACAGTTTTGCTGTTTAGAGGAGCTATAAAACTGACCTTCCTTTGAGCTAGTTGAGAATCTGGAGCATTACATTTGTGGGTTCGATTAAACTCTCAAAATGGCTAGAAAAAGAGAGCTTTCATGTGAAACTCAACAGTCTATTCTTGTTCTTAGAAATTATGGCTATTCCATGCGAGAAATTGCCAAGAAACTGAAGATTTCCTACAACGGTGTGTACTACTCCCTTCAGAGGACAGTACAAACAGGCTCTAACCAGAGTAGAAAGAGAAGTGGGAGGCCCCGCTGCACAACTGAGCAACAAGACAAGTACATTAGAGTCTCTAGTTTGAGAAATAGACGCCTCACAGGTCCTCAACAGCTTCATTAAATAGTACCCGCAAAACGCCAGTGTCAACGTCTACAGTGAAGAGGCGACTCCGGGATGCTGGCCTTCAGGGCAGAGTGGCAAAGAAAAATCCATATCTGAGACTGGCTAATAAAAGGAAAAGATTAATATGGGCAAAAGCACACAGACATTGGACAGAGAAAGATTGGAAAAAAGTGTTATGGACAGACAAATCGAAGTTTGAGGTGTTTGGATCACACAGAAGAACATATGTGAGACGCAGAACAACTGAAAAGATGCTGGAAGAGTGCCTGACGCCATCTGTCAAGCATGGTGGAGGTAATGTGATGGTCAGGAGTTGCTTTGGTGCTGGTAAAGTGGGAGATTTGTACAAGGGAAAAGGGATTTTGAATAAGGAAGGCTATCACTCCATTTTGCAACGCCATGCCATACCCTGTGGACAGTGCTTGATTGGAGCCAATTTCATCCTACAACAGGACAATGACCCAAAGCACACCTTCAAATTATGTAAGAACTATTTAGGGAAGAAGCAGGCAGCTGGTATTCTATCTGTAATGGAGTGGCCAACGCAGTCACCAGATCTCAACCCCATAGAGCTGTTGTGGGAGCAGCTATGGTACGCAAGAAGTACGCAAGAAGTGCCCATCAACTTGTGGGAGGGGCTTCTGGAAGCATGGGGTGAAATTTCTCCCGATTACCTCAGCAAATTAACAGCTAGAATGCCAAAGGTCTGCAATGCTGTAATTGTTGCAAATGGAGCATTCTTTGACGAAACCAAAGTTTGAAGGAGAAAATTATTATTTCAAATAAAAATCATTATTTCTAACCTTGTCAATGTCTTGACTATATTTTCTAGTCATTTTGCAACTCATTTTATGAATATAAGTGTGAGTTTTCATGGAAAACACAAAATTGTCTGGGTGACCCCAAACTTCTGAACGGTAGTCTAGCTACAGGAGATGATCACTATATAGACCTTATCAGATATTTGTTCTTTATATATTCAAATCCTAACAAAGTGTGCTTTAATGAAGTGCTCGTATAATCCGATTTCCTTATGGATTTATGACTTATAAGTCTAGTGAACGCGGTGATACTGCTTTCTTTGTTTTTCTGCAATGCTTTCCTACTGTGTTTATCCAAACCTGTGTATATATCCGCTTCGGGTTCCCTAGGGTTACTAAGGACGCTTTGTCGTCTGGGTGCCTCTGATTGGCTAGCAAAATGGAGGCTCGCCGCCATCCGGGACGTCAGAAGTGACGTGTCAATTTCTGATTTTTATTTTTATTATTATATATATTTTCTCTTGATGACGTTTTTAGAGTAATCAGATTTACGCTGTAATATAAATATATTTGTATGTGATTTTGATGTGGATTTTTATATTTTATGTGTGTATTAATTCTGCAAATTTTGGTTTGTGGGGGCTATTTAAATCTTTGTCAAAATACATGCCTTATATGCCCCAGAGGAAGCCGGAAGGGCAAAACCTAGGGTTGGGCTATAAAGTTTGGCATGCCGCATGCTATGGATTATGTTATGTTTTAAATCTTTTCCCTTTTTGTAACTATGGAATAAAAAACGTAAAGTGAACTAATCCAAAAAGTGTTGCACTATTTGTTTCCCTGTTCCTTCTCTGGCGAAATAGTGTTGTGTTCGAATGGCCTTACCTGGATCGTAGCATTTCTGCATCCCTGTGTGGAACTACAAGTTGAAGAAAAATCCAAAAAGCACACGATTTGGACTAAGGAATTGCCTTCTTGCATATAGGCTGGGGGATTTTTTACCCTTCGAAGATGCTTATCAGACTGTGGAATTGTTTTCTATATGACCGTCAGAGCGGTAAAATAACTGCTATATCTTATGACGTAATAATGTGGAGGGAGCACATCAGGGCCTGGGCATTTATTTTTAGGCATTTATTTGTGTTGTAAGAATTTCACTATTTGTAATTGGCAGACATAACCCTTTATCCCGAGTGTCAGAAATACATGGCATAGAAATCGAATCTAGTCATTCGGTAGTAAGTTTTTCTTTGAGGAGTGAGGTTTCCACATCATCTTTGTAATTAAGATTGTATAAGCTATGATAAACGCTATGGAATTCTTTAGCTATTGTATCTGTGTCCTGACACAAAGATCCACCTAATGCATTAATTTTGCCTATAAATTCCCTAGCCTTCCGTTTCTTGATTTGTAAGATCATGAATTTTGTAGGTTTATCACCATGTGCATAGTGCTTAAATTGTGAGGCTAAGCAGGCCTTGGCGGATTTCAAATTCAATAGATTTTTAACCCCAGACCTCAAAGAAGATAGTTCCTCTAAGTGTTGAATACTCAGGCTTCTCTTTTCTAGGGTCTCTATCTGTTTGATGCGATCTAATAATTTAATACGTTTTCGTTCCCTCGCTTTCTTGACATGGGATCCTAGCGCTATGAATTCTCCTCTAATGAACGCCTTGTGCGCCTCCCACAGTATCGAAGTTTCAATGTCCTTTTGGTCATTTATAGAGAAAAACTCGGTTAGCTTTTGATCTATAAAAGATACATGTTTATGGTTTTTAAGGAGAGTTTTGTTTAATCTCCAGTTAGTCTCTCCTAGGGAGACTTGATAGACACCAGGAGAACCCTACCGGGGAATGGTCTGAAAAGATATGCGATCCTATAAAAGGGAGTTTACAATATTGTAGAAATGCATGTGTTATGAGTAGGTAATCTAATCTCCGATAAGAGCCATTTGGGTCAGAGTAATGTGTAAATCCTTTAAAAGGTGGAATGTTCTCCATATGTCTATCAGACCCACATCATGAATGCAGCATTTTTAATCACTCAGCGCCCTATGAGAGATTGCGGATGTGCCCTTAAATGTGTCCAATAAGGGATCCAGAGCGACATTGAAATCTCCTCCCAATATAGTAACACCTTCTGCAAAGTCACACATTTTTTTCACCGTAGATTTTAACCATTTGGTTTGTTCCAGGTTTGGAGCATATATACTTCCCAAGGTCACCATTTGTGTACCTATTATACATTTCAGAAATTTAAATCTACCATCACTATCTGTTTGTACATCTTTAAATGTGAATGGTGTGTGTTTAGAGATCTCAATACTGACCCCTTTTGAGGCACCAGTGGGACATCCACTATGGAACCAGTTGGCAAAGTAACCGATTCATTGTGGAAATTTTGTCCCTTTTAAAATTGGATTTCGGTAACAAGCATACATCAATACATTCTTTTTTGAGGAAGGCAATTATTTGTCCTCTCTTAGCTGGGGCGTTCATACCTCTAATATTATATAAAAGAATCTTAATATCTGCCATGTTTTAACTATTTGTTTAGATCTGAAAGCATTTAGAGTGTGGTCCTTTAATCTTGTACATGACAAAACTATCCCTGGGCATTTCTTGGGTGAATAGGATTGGGGAAGATAATAGAAATTATAGAGAGAAGGAGTAACTGAGAAACAAAAATATGAACCAGGAGGTATACTTTGTATACCAGAAGAAATCATGCCTATCTGGCATGATAATTGTGAAATTTTTTATGACATTAGTCATATGACTCCCATAATAAATCTTAATATTAGCCACTCTGGGCCTATTTGTTGATATGCAAAACAACAGTTATACACAATAGCATAGCTGAAAATGGTAGATCAAAGATTAACTCCTCAGTGACCAGGCCTGAAAGTGCCTTAATGACCAAGCCAGATTTGGAAATTTGGCATGTGTAACTTTATCAGATTATAACTCTGCAATAGTTTTGTATATCCAAGTAATTCTGACATTATTTTTTTCTCACATATTGTACTTTATTTAGGTGGTAAAACTAGACTGATACGATTTGCGTAAATTAATAAAAAATTACAAAAATGTATAAAAAATTTACATTTTCCCTATTTTGAACTGCAATATGTCACATTTATACATACATACTGCATACTTTTTTTTTTTTTAAATTAAATACATACTTACATATTTTTACTCTATTTTAGCAGCAGTTTTGAAAAAAACAACAATTATGTTTAGCAATTTAGGAAACTTACAAATGTTATAATAATTTTATACATTTTGAAGTACATTTTGTTTTCCTGCACCAAGCCAAGTTTTCAGGGGCTCATAGGTGTCAGAATGATGCAAACCACCATAAATTACCCCATTTTTAAATCTAAACCCATTAAAGTATTTATTAAGGGGTGTTGTAAGTATTTTGACCCCACCGGTTTTTTTTTTGTAAGAATTCATGCAAAGCAGGTGCAAAATATAATTTTTTCACTTTTTCCACAAATGTATCATTTTAAAGACAGGTGTCTTTGTAAAGCGAACATGAGAATGAAGAAACACACCCCAAAATCTATCACCCTCTTTCTCCGGTGTTTAAAAATGCCCCCATTGTGGCCCTAATGGGCTGCCTGGACACACGGCAGAGCCCAAAAGGAAGAGAGCACCCGGTGGCTTTCAGGACACATATTTTGCTTGAAAATGTTCTAGGCCCCACTGCACATTTGGAGAGGCTTTGAGCTGCCAGAACGATAGAAATCCCCCATAAATGACCCCATTTAGAAAACTATACCCCTTTAGGTATTCATTTTGCGGTGTAGTGAGTATTTTGACACCACAGGATTTGCAGGAATTAATGTAACGCAGGTGCTAAAAATTTAAATATCACTTTTTTTCCACAAATGAGTTGTTTTACAGACATATTTCTTTGTAAAGCGAACATGAGAATGAAGAAACGCACCCCAAAATCTATCACCCTGTTTCTCCTGTGTTCAAAAATGCCCCCATTGTGGCCCTAATGCACTGCCTGGACACACAGCAGGGCTCAAAAGGAAGGGAGCACCCTCTGGTTTTCAGGACACATATTTTGCTTGAAAATGTCCTAGGACCCAATTCACATTTGGAGAGGCTTTGAGCTACCAGAACGATAGAAATCCCCCATAAATAACCCCATTTAGAAAACTAGACCCCTTAATGTATTTATCTAGGGGTGTAGAGATACACAACGCAAAAACATAAAAAGAAGAAATTATTGGGAATTCTCAGATAATATGGGTATATATTGTTTTCTGCAAGTTTTTAAAACAGTTTCAAATTAAGTGATAGAAAAATATATCTGTGTAAATCGGCTGCTGTGTTAGAAATATATTGCATTCTTATCTTGGGGGCCATACAGAAGAAAGGCGACACTACGGTCTCATAAGGGAGGCATGTGCCTAGAAATGCATTTGACTGTCTATATGACTTTGTCTTGCTAACAAAGCAGTTTGTCCCACATTTGTATCATTCTGATGCCATTGTGAACAGCATTCTGGTCTGATGTGCAACAAATTATAGCGGAAAAAATAACCTGCACTGAAGTAAAGGGCAATATATACAAATGGATGAAAATGTATCCAACTATATGGCAAAATCGAGTTTGCTCACTAGATAGAAGAACACCTGCAGGGCTGTCATGACAAGCTTTTTTTTTTTCAGTGACTGGTTGTACAACGTCTCTTTAGCCCCATCATCCCTATAGAAGGGACGAACATGCCAAGCGACATGGTACACAATAACAGGCCCATGCCCAGCAAGGTAGGAACCGCTATGTGCACAAAACAACCAATCACCTACAGAATATATGGAGGGGCAGTGTCCAAGACCATCTATAGGAACAGTAAAGGATCACTGGTCCCCAAAATGATGTTAGTATTTCTAAAAGTATTGTCGGCTGTAAGAGATCCATCAAAAACCCGAACAAAACTGTATTGATAAGGAACAGCTCGATTATTAGAGATCCTCCAAATAAAAAAAGATCATGCCCGTATCACGGTACAGAATTAGGAATGTAACAGCTGTATGTGGCAGGACATAGTCATAAGAACAGTCAAATTAAAAAAATTGTGGATTTGGGATTTTGTACTGGACAATTAATTTCCGGGACTTGATCACCCACAAATAAATAAAATAAATCATAAGGGGTAAATTTTGTTTCATGGTCTGAAAAAATTTGCTCTACAACCTCTCTCAAAAGAAATAATCCCTACTTGGAAAGCCCACAAACTAAAAAGCAAATATAAAGAAATTGACTCCCTAAAAAGACCCCCCCACCCATTTTTTTTTTCCGGGGTTTAATATTAGTAATTTGAAACCATGTGAAAGGTTTCAAAACAGGGGTAGTTACAAAGGCCTGGTTTTAATGGACACATGGGGCAATAAAAGGGGGTTTCCCTCCTCTTGCCATGCTTGCTACATACCCGCCACTTTTTTTGGGGATGTTTTTGGGTCTCAGTCAAAGGAACAAGGTGTAAAAAGTGGCACTCTGAAAGCCTGCGCACATCCTCAGATTCAAAGGATTGTGCAGGTATAGTGGATTCAAAAAGGAGATGCTCAATGACCTTCTCTTGAAATTGAAGAAAAGTGAGCGTTCCTTGGCCTTTTTTGAACATAACAAAACTGTTATAGGTAGCAACCTGGATAAGGTAGATTGCTACCTTTTTGTACCAGGACTTATTTTTGCACTTCACTAGGTAAGGTTAAAGCACCTGGTCGGAAAGCTCTACACCCCCCCCCCCATAAATTTATTGTAGTCTGACAGGTTTCTGTGGTATTGCAGTGGTAGCCCCCTCTCTCTAATTGTCACTGTGGTCTCCGCATGTACAGTGGACAGCATGTAGACATCCTTCCTGTTGGTCCACTTCACTGCAACTAATTCCTCACTTGCAAGGGCCATGGATGTTCCTTTTCCCAAATGCCTGGACACCAACTATTGTGGGAATTCCACTCTGTTCTTCTGTACTGTCCCACAGACCCCTGTAATTGCAGCATGGAGGGCTTTATAAAGGGCAACACCTGTATCTGTTGAGCGACTATATACAGGATTATGTGACAAAAAATAGTATTACAAGTGACAGCCAGCACGGTTTTACTAAGGACAGAAGTTGTCAAACCAACCTGATTTGTTTTTATGAAGAGGTGAGCAGAAGCCTAGACAGAGGGGCCGCTGTGGATATAGTGTTTTTGGACTTTGCACAAAGGCATTTGACACTGTCCCTCATAGACGTCTAATGGGTAAATTAAGGACTATAAGTTTAGAAAGTATAGTTTGTAATTGGATTGAGAATTGGCTCAAGGACTGTATCCATAGAGTTGTGGCCAATGGTTCCTACTCTGAATGGTCCCCAGTTATAAGTGGTGTACCCCAGGGTTCCGTGCTGGGACCACTATTATTCAACTTATTTATTAATGATATAGAGGATGGGATTAATAGCACTATTTCTATTTTTGCAGATGACAACAAGCTATGTAATATAGTTTAGTCTATGGAAGATGTTTGTTAATTGCAAGCGGATTTAAACAAACTAAGTCTTTGGGCGTCCACTTGGCAAATTAAGTTTAATGTAGATAAATGTAAAGTTATGCATCTGGGTACGAACAATCTGCATGCATCATATGTCCTAGGGGGAGTTATACTGGGGTAGTCACTTGTTGTGAAGGATCTGGGTGTACTTGTAGATCATAAACTAAATAACAGCATGCAATGTCAATCAGCTGCTTCAAAGGCCAGCAAGATATTGTCGTGTATTAAAAGAGGCATGGACTTGCGGAACAGGGATATAATATTACCAATTTACAAAGCATTAGTGAGGCCTCATCTAGAATATGCAGTTCAGTTCTGGGCTCCAGTTCATAGAAAGGATGCCCTGGATTTTGAAAAAATAGAAAGAAGAGCAACTAATCTAATAAGGGGAATGGAGAATCTAAGTTATGAGGAAAGATTAAAATAATTAAACCTATTTATTCTTGAAAAGAGACGACTAAGGGGGGACATAATTAACTTATATAAATATATTAATAGCAGGAGTATGGAAAAAGGACGGATATCTCTCTGGCGCAGACGATTGATGAATCATCCACGGGGAGAGTGGTTCATTCGTCTCGGTCATGAAAACAAGGTAGGTAAAAAAGGTTTTTTATTCAGTACAAAAACAACAGCAGAGTGTTTCGAAACCGGTCCGGTTTCTTCCTCAGGTAGCGTACAAATGAGATGATAGATGGGGTGCAGGTTAAATAACCGAACATCAGAACGGTTATATTAAAAGCTACCGGGTCAGGTTTGCAGGTCAAGTTTAACATTGGTATGCATAAATACAAAATAGCTGAGCAATATATAATACAGAGCATTAATAACAATTTATAGAGATCCCGATCAGAATAATGGTATAACTTTTTAATAAAATAACTCCTAAATAAAAGTTTATTTGCGATAAAAATGTTAAAAATATGTGTCATAAAAAACAGAATTAAAATCTATATATTTTTAAAAAAAATTTTTATAAAAATGTTGCAATATGTTGGAAATTTGGAGGGTACTAAAGAGATGTAACTGCAATTTAGAATATCACCGTATAGCGTCATAGGTCGCCATGGTGAGATGTCTCTGCATTCATATGTAATTTCATCTTGCGCTTCCATTGTTACTGATGATATAATCAAATTAAGTTAGAGTGGGCTCATTTATGTGAGTCTTTGTTTTAACATAATTTTTCAACATTTATTCGTTGATGTTAGCCTCAAAAGGTAAGTAAAGAGTTTCTCGTGCAACTTTGAGAGAATGTGCTTTTTTACTACGAAGATACTGGTAAAGTTATTATACTTTTTTCTAAACAGAACTTGTTCCAATATTTTCAAGAAACTATAGCGATATATATATATATATATATATCCAAGAAAAGAGACTGGAAGCAGCACTCAGCAAAAAATGTGAATTTATTCACCCAACACAGCAACGTTTCACTTCCTCCATGGAAGCATTTTCCTCGATATTTGAAGCTAGCACCAACCGTTTCTGGCTATTAGCACAGTGCTGCTCCTATCTTTGGATCTATTGTATATATATATATATGTATATATATATATATATATATATATACAACAAAAGATGATTGTGGTTTCCATTTTTGATTATACTTAATTTTAAAAAAAAAATCTATGGTTTGTTCTCTTTTATGCGGTCTCTATGAATTTTTTTGAAATAACTTGATAACTAATTTTTTAGAGAAAAACAGAAGTTGGATCCAGCGCTGATGGGTATAAAAAGGAAACTTTTTCCAAGTTTTAATGAAATTAGTAAAAGTAAAAAACAGCAGGGTATTATCCTCCGTACAAGGGGTGATCAGGAAATCATGCCAAAATCATGCCTACGCGTTTCAGACGCTTCCTGCGTCCTTACTCATGGCTGGTAATGAAGATCTGACATGTGTGGCTGGAGCTTTATATGCGGATGAGCATGAAGTGTTGATTGCGTTCCAGAGGGGTAATCTCCTGGAGCGCACAACACAACTTGAAATACGTGGGCTGTACCAGCCGAAAATTTAAGACCAGAATACTTAAGCATTTGGGTTACATCAGAAATTGTATTATCACCAATATTTCAAATGCCGGCAAACATTTTATCCACCATCACAACAGAAATGTAAACACATTGAAATGTTATGCAATTGAAAAGATACACATCCCTAAGAGAGGAGGAGATCTCAAACATAAAATACACAGAAGAGAAGCCTATTGGATTTATAGGCTCAAAACAAGAGCCCCAAAGGGTCTAAATTTAAAAAAAGAAATGATGTTTCACTATTAACGCTCAACATAAAGCATTGATATTTTATCAACAAAATTTATTCCAATAATCTTTGGGATATGCATGGGGCTCTAATACAAGACAAATAGCTTTTATTAGTCATTCAAATTAATTCCCCATCAGTCACACGAAAAACTACAGATTATAACCATCTACAGGTATTTTCTAGTTGTTATGCCCCTGTTCCTCCTCTTCTCTCCCCTGCATTCAAACATAATGTGATAAAAAGTTTCTCTAATAAAATAAAAACTAGATGCTAATTCCAAATATTGATGTTAATACTAACATAAGCCATGCATGAGGAATGTCTAATCAGGGCTAGATACATTAGGATCCTTTTATCAACAAGCACTTGTTCTCTCCACATATATACCCTTCTATGTATGTTTTTAATTGTTTTATTTACATTGTGGTTCTGAAGTACTGACGGTTGGAGTGGTTAAAATGCGGCCAATTCATCACAACATTATCACAACACGTGTCTGAAGTGTTAAACAAACTCATGGCAACATATTCGTACCAATATACATTTGAGTTAAAGTGTCTATTTATATTTACGTACTACATGATAACCTTTCCAAGGCCACTCACCCTTAGGCTGGGTTCACACGACCTATTTTCAGACGTAAACGAGGCGTATTATGCCTCGTTTTACGTCTGAAAATAAGGCTACAATACGTCGGCAAACATCTGCCCATTCATTTGAATGGGTTTGCCGACGTACTGTGCAGACGACCTGTCATTTACGTGTCGCCGTTTGACAGCTGTCAAACGACGAAGCGTAAAAATACAGCCTCGTCAAAAGAAGTGCAGGACACTTCTTTGGACGTTTTTGGAGCTGTTTTCTCATAGACTCCAATGAAAACAGCTCCAAAAACGGACGTAAAAAACGCCACGAAAACGCTGCGAAAAATGCAGCGAAAAACGCGAGTTGCTCAAAAAACGTCTGAAAAGCAGGGGCTGTTTTCCCTTGAAAACAGCTCTGTATTTTCAGACGTTTTTGGTCACTACGTGTGCACATACCCTTATCCCCTTTTGTGCCTCAGCAGCTATGATAAGCTGCAACGAGACACAAAGATCGGCACATTTGGTTTCACTTTGCGTTCCACAGGGATCTTCCCCTGGAACGCAGTAAATCACGCCCGACGGACTGACTCTGATGATTCATCACATCAGTGTGGTGTACTAAGTCAGCTAAACACAAACAAAATTATTTAGGACAATATATCTAACCAAGGAATGTTATACACAATTTGACACTCACTTGCACTTGCGGACCACAGTGATTTTCAACAACATGTAACATCGTAATACAACGTTGTGTTGTGCGCTCCAGGAGATTACCCCTCTGGAACGCAATCAACACTTCATGCTCATCCGCATATAAAGCTCCAGCCACACATGTAAGATCTTCATTACCAGCCATGAGTAAGGACGCAGGAAGCGTCTGAAACGCGTAGGCATGATTTTGGCATGATTTCCTGATCACCCCTTGTACGGAGGATAATACCCTGCTGTTTTTTACTTTTACTACTTTCATTAAAACTTGGAAAAAGTTTCCTTTTTATACCCATCAGCGCTGGATCCAACTTCTGTTTTTCTCTCTCTATCTATACCGTGTGCCGACACGAGGATCCGAGCGCTGCAAACAGCAAAGGTCTGCACCAAGGTGAGCTGGAGGATTCCTCCTATTTTTTCTTCAACTAATTTTTTACTTATATATCACCGATTTACACAAGTCTGGGTTCATTGTTTAGATCAAATAATTGTCTCCATTATTTCATTAAGTCCCTCAGGTGTTAGGGTCTTAAGCTTGTAAATCCAGAATATTTCTCTTTTACATAGCGCATCGAACCGATCCACTCCAAATTCATTTATTTGTTTGATTGGTACAATACTAACACATTTAATATCATCGTTGTGAACAAGAGTACAGTGTTTTGAAATACTGTGTAAGAGAAATTTATTTTTGCAGTTTGAAAGATGTTTATTTAAACGACAGTGTAGGGGTTGTATTGTTCTTCCCACATATTGGAGGCTACACATACAGTTGATAAGGTATATAACATATTTTGATTGGCAGTTCAATTGTGTCTCCATTTGATATTTATTTTTTGTCTGGTTTGATTGGAAAATATCTGTGTTGGTAATAGTAGAGCAACACAGACATCTCTTTTTTCCGCACCTTGAACTACCTTTTTTGTGTGATTGTATGTCAAAGGTAGTTTGTTGAATTAACTTTTGCTTACTGGGAAAATGTATACGGCTAGGTGCTAGAATGTTTTTGATGGTTTTTGCTCTTCTGAACGTTATTGTAGGTTTGGTCTTTAAACTGGTGTGTAAATAGGGGTTAACATGTAGAATGTGCCAATGTTTATTCATGATGTCTTTGATATTTTTGTGTGCAGAATTATATTTCGCAACAAAATTGAAGGCAAACGTATTCTTATATTTTTTCTCTGTGGAGCTTTGTTCTTTGATTTTAATTGTACTATTTTCTTGGGTTCCATTTGCTTCTACATTTTTGGTAAGTAAGCAATCCTGTTGGCTCAAGGCTTCAGTTTTTTTGTAGGCATCTAATAGAAGCGTATGTGGATAATTTTTTTCTTTGAACCGTTTATAGAGGATGCGGCTTTGTTTTTGAAAATCTGTGTTAAAATCTTTTAGTCCTGTTCCCACCTAGAGATTAGGTCTAATTTGTCCTCTTTCTCATTTATCAATAGTGTGTCGTCACCTTTTTGGGGTATAGTATTCTGTAATTTACATTCAAAGGAGGTAAAATTTATTGAAGTGGCAAAACGTGATTTGTACCTATCACACACAGTTTGAAAATCTTGTTGTTGAATAAAGTCCGATAAAAGGAGACCTGTAGTTCTAAGCAATAAAGAAGCCAAATCCTGAGACTCCGTTTCAAAAAATTGTGATAACGTTGTGTTATCAAGGTGTCTCTAAAAGGAGGTTATAGGAATTCTCTTGGGATCCACCAGATAAGGCAAAAGACTCAAAGGCAATAGCGGATGATTGTCAGATAAGAGAAACTCATGTATATTAACCTCTTGCCACACCCTTATAATGCCCTTCACTAAAATGCTAGAACAAATAGAATTCGGGGAAAAGGGTCTCAGTCCCCAAAGAAACAGCCAGTCAGGTAACCCGAGAAGTTCCCTCTCTAGTTCTACATATAGAGTGGACTGTGATGTATTAATCAGAGATTGCCATCTATTTAAGTGATTTGCCTTATAATAAGTAAATACATCTGGTACTCCCAAGCCTCCAAAATGCGGTTTCTGAATAAGTAACCGGTATTTCAGGCGTGGCCTAGCATTATTCCACAGAAAGGCAGAGAACAGTTTCCTAACCTTATCAAAAAACGTTCTAGGTAGCCATATCAGGAGTGCCTGTATCAAATATAGAAGCTTAGGCACTATGAAAGTTTTTAAAAGATTTTTGCGTCCCATCCACGACAAATATGGTACTTTAAGTTCTCTTAATTGAGTTTGTATAGACGAGAATAAAAGCATATAATTACAGTTATATAATTTTGCTGGGTGTTTAGTAATCTGGATGCCCAGGTATGTCGAATTGCTATCAGGCCACTTAAACAATGAGTTTACCTTAAAGAGGCTCTGTCACCAGATTTTGCAACCCCTATCTGCTATTGCAGCAGATAGGCGCTGCAATGTAGATTACAGTAACGTTTTTATTTTTAAAAAACGAGCATTTTTGGCCAAGTTATGGCCATTTTTGTATTTATGCAAATGAGGCTTGCAAAAGTACAACTGGGCGTGTTGAAAAGTAAAAGTACAACTGGGCGTGTATTATGTGTGTACATCGGGGCGTTTTTACTACTTTTACTAGCTGGGCGTTCTGATGAGAAGTATCATCCACTTCTCTTCAGAACGCCCAGCTTCTGGCAGTGCAGATCTGTGACGTCACTCACAGGTCCTGCATCGTGTCGGCCACATCGGCACCAGAGGCTACAGTTGATTCTGCAGCAGCATCAGCGTTTGCAGGTAAGTAGCTACATCGATTTACCTGCAAACGCTGATGCTGCTGCAGAATCATCTGTAGCCTCTGGTGCCGATGTGTCCTCGCTCGTCTGACACGATGCAGGACCTGGGGAAGTGACGTCACAGTGTGATCTCTCGAGAATACGGCTGTGTCTGCACTGCCAGAAGCTGGGCGTTCTGAAGAGAAGTGGATGATACTTCTCGTCAGAAAGCCCAGCTAGTAAAAGTAGTAAACACGCCCCGATGTACGCACATAATACACGCCCAGTTGTACTTTTACTTTTCAACATGCCCAGTTGTACTTTTGCAAGCCTCATTTGCATAAATACAAAAATGGTCATAACTTGGCCAAAAATGCTCGTTTTTTAAAAATAAAAACGTTACTGTAATCTACAATGCAGCGCCGATCTGCTGCAATAGCAGATAGGGGTTGCAAAATCTGGTGACAGAGCCTCTTTAAGGGAATTAATAACAGAGTCTGGAGTAGAAATATTTAATATCTCTGACTTCCCAAAATTAACTTTAAAATTGGAAACCTCCCCAAAAGCTTGGAACAGGCTTGTAAGGTGAGGGATCGAGATCTCAGGATTAGAAGTCAATATCAATAAATCATCAGCAAAAGCTGCTGTGGTGTGTGTGTGTGTGTGTGTGTGTGTGTGTGTGTGTGTGTGTGTGTGTGTGTGTAAGATCCTACCCTAATGCCCTGCACCTGGGGATCCTGTCTTATTTTTTTAATCTGAGTCTCGGGTCTTTATATAGGGAAAATATCGCTTAGGTAAACATTTGAGGGATACCAAATTTCTGTAGGGTGGCTTCTAGATAACACAAAAAATGGCCATACTCACAAATTGGGCAGGTATAATCCTATTCTATGTCCCACTTTTTTCTGTGGTGTGGCTTCTAGATAAGCCCAGTTGACCCTATCAAAAGCCTTCTCGGCATCCGTACCCATGAGGACCAGAGGAATCTTATGAAGTTTAGCATATTCAATCAGTCTAAGGACTCTACAGTTGTTGTCTTTACCCTGCCTATTCCGAATAAAACCAGTCTGTTCTCGTCCTATAATCTTGGGAAGCAGGGGTCCCAATCTAGCTTCTAAAGCCTTAGCCCACCACTTTATGTCTGCATTCAAAAGGGAAATGGGTCTGTAACTACTACAACATGTAGGATCTTTCCCTTCTTTAGTTAATATTGTAATATGAGCCTCTAAGGCCTGTTTTGGAAAATGTTCGCCTCTGAGCAGGGAGTTACATAATGTAGTGAAGTGAGGGAGTAATGTGGCCTTAAACTTTTTATAATATCCCACTGTAAAGCCGTCTGGTCCCGAAGGAATGGTCATCACATTTTTTTCTAATTCCATCTCAGTAAATGGACCTGTAAGAGTATCTAGATCCTCCCCCTCTATTTTTGGAAGGTCAATTGCCACCAGGAAACTAGTGATCAAGGAGGCCTCATTAGTACCCGATGATACCGTCCCAGAAGAGGTCTGTAAATTATACAAATTATGGTAAAAGGCTTGAAAAGCCTCTGCAATATGGGCAGTATCTGAAACCACTCCCCCTGTCTCCTGTTTAATCTATGGGATAAAAGTCTTCGCAAATTAATGCCGTCATCATTTTATTCCCCCTGTCCCCATGAGCATATTGCTTATATTTTGAAATTTGAATGAGATGGGCGGATTTAACATTAAGAATATCTTTCACCTTCTCTCTAAGACTGGTCAATTCCGCTAGTGAGGAGATAGCTACTGTCTTCTTGTGTACTCTCTCCAAAAGGGCAATCTGAGAAAAAAGAGAATTTAATACAGCATTGGTCTTTTTCTTTACATGCATTCCCATGGAAATAAGCTCACCTCTGATCACCGATTTGTGAGCCTCCCACACAATCGGATTTGAAATAGAGTCTGAGGCGTTATGAGCAAAATATTGAGATAAATGGTTCTCGACAATCTGAGCATTAGTCTTATCCGCTATAAGAGTCTCATTAAGTCACCAACACCAATCTCCCTTAGGAATACTTATCAAACTAATAGACACCGAGATCGGGGCATGGTCTGATAGTAAAATATGGCCTATAGCCGCAGAGCGGATTAGTGAAGTATATTTCTGCGACAGAAAAATGTAATCCAGTCTGTGATATGTATTGTGAGTGGGTGAAAAATATGAATAATCCTTATCTATTGGATGCAGCAATCTCCAGACATCTGTCAAATGCAGGAAATACAAAACCTTATTCAATTTTGCCAGTGTCTTATACGAGGTGTGCTAGGATCCCGTGGTGTCTAAAATCGGGTTAAGCGATAAATTCAAGTCTCCTCCCACCAGCAAAATCCCTTCAGAAAAATCCCTCAAGAGGTTCAGGGTACGAATAAGCCAAGAGACTGACCAACATTAGGAGCATACAGATTAGCAAAGGTATATACAATATTACCAATCTTCCCTTTTATAAACAAGTATTTACCCTCCGAGTCCTCCATTTTCGTTAACAACGAAAATGGAATACATTTATGTATAGCTATGCTAACCCCTCGAGCTGCAGACTGATAAGCGCAATGGAATCATAAATTAAAATCTCTGGTAGGAATAGTAGGAATTTTTGTACGTTTGAAATGTGTTTCTTGTAAAAGGACCACTTGCGCCGCCTGCTTTTTACACATTCTAATAACTTGACTACGCTTCTGTGGCACATTTAGACCCCCCACATTATGTGACACCATCTTAAGTTCCGCCATATCCGCCATAAATCCACTTAAATATCTTTTTCAGACCACATGACTTTACAAAGATAATATAAAAATAATAAAATAGTAAATAACCATATTCCATAAAGGAATAAAACAAGAACTATATGCAAGGGTGCAGTTCCAGCAGCAAGAAAAACAAGCAGCATCACCCTATAGAAAGGAAAAATATCCTTATAAGAAAAGAATTGGGGGGTCATTATAGAATACATGAGATTGACCTCGAGGCACAACTTTCAGTACATTATACCAACAAATGTGAGGACCATAAAACCATCTGTAGACAACCTATAACAGAGCAAAGATGACTATAAATCCCTTAAATCCCATACTAAGGAAAGCCATCCATTAGTGCAAAGAATTATGCAGATACATAATTACGACGGAGCAGCCAGGAGTCCTCAGGTAGAGTCCTTTCTTTGGGTTATGGGAGTGCATTTCTTTCCTCTCGGCGAGCGATTTCCAGACACCCTTATCCAGGGGTCAGCCGCACGCAGAGCAGGTATCTTCGGAGGGTGAGCCAAAGGAAGCCACGAGGGAATGTCCATAGGTTGTAGTCCGAGTAAATCCCAAGCAGTGTGAAGATCGTCAGGTTTCCTAATCACAATTTGCTTATCCTGTTTTATCCTAAGTATCGCCACTCCAAAAGGGTATAGCCAACGAAACGGGATGTTGTTAGCCCGCAACATATCCAACAGCGGCTTTAATATGCGGCGTTTAGCAAGGGTTGAGGACGCCAAATCTTGGAAAAGAAGAATAGAGGTTCCCTCATAACGAACTCTGTCTGAAGCCTGTGCTTGTTTCAGAAGTGCAGCTGTATCCACATACAGTGAAGGAAATAAGTATTTGATCCCTTGCTGATTTTGTAAGTTTGCCCACTGTCAAAGTTATGAACAGTCTAGAATTTTTAGGCTAGGTTAATTTTACCAGTGAGAGATAGATAATATAAAAAAAAAGAACAGAAAATCACATTGTCAAAATTATATCTATTTATTTGCATTGTGCACAGAGAAATAAGTATTTGATCCCCTACCAACCATTAAGAGTTCAGCCTCCGCCAGACCAGTTACACGCTCCAAATCAACTTGGTGCCTGCATTAAAGACAGCTGTCTTAAATGGTCACCTGTATAAAAGACTCCTGTCCACAGACTCAATTAATCAGTCTGACTCTAACCTCTAGAACATGGGCAAGACCAAAGAGCTTTCTAAGGATGTCAGGGACAAGATCATAGACCTGCACAAGGCTGGAATGGGCTACAGAACCATAAGTAAGACGCTGGGTGAGAAGGAGACAACTGTTGGTGCAATAGTAAGAAAATGGAAGACATACAAAATGACTGTCAATCAACATCGATCTGGGGCTCCAGGCAAAATCTCACCTCGTGGGGTATCCTTGATCCTGAGGAAGGTGAGAGCTCAACCGAAAACTACACAGGGGGAACTTGTTAATGATCTCAAGGCAGCTGGGACCACAGTCACCAAGAAAACCATTGGTAACACATTACGCCGTAATGGATTAAAATCCTGCAGTGCCCGCAAGGTCCCCCTGCTCAAGAAAGCACATGTACAGGCCCGTCTGAAGTTTTCAAATGAACATCTGGATGATTCTGAGAGTGATTGGGAGAAGGTGCTGTGGTCAGATGAGACAAAAATTGAGCTCTTTGGCATTAACTCAACTCGCCGTGTTTGGAGGAAGAGAAATGCTGCCTATGACCCAAAGAACACCGTCCCCACTGTCAAGCATGGAGGTGGAAACATTATGTTTTGGGGGTGTTTCTCTGCTAAGGGCACAGGACTACTTCACCGCATCAATGGGAGAATGGATGGAGCCATGTACCGTCAAATCCTGAGTGGCAACCTCCTTCCCTCCACCAGGACATTAAAAATGGCTCGTGGCTGGGTCTTCCAGCATGACAATGACCCGAAACATACAGCCAAAGCAACAAAGGAGTGGCTCAAAAAGAAGCACATTAAGGTCATGGAGTGGCCTAGCCAGTCTCCAGACCTTAATCCCATCGAAAACTGAGATCCGAAATGACAGCCTCGAAATCTTAATGATTTACAGATGATCTGCAAAGAGGAGTGGGCCAAAATTCCATCTAACATGTGTGCAAACCTCATCATCAACTACAAGAAATGTCTGACTGCTGTGCTTGCCAACAAGGGTTTTGCCACCAAGCATTAAGTCTTGTTTGCCAAAGGGATCAAATACTTATTTCTCTGTGCACAATGCAAATAAATATATATAATTTTAACTATGTGATTTTCTTTTTTTTTTTTTTTATATATATATATAATTTATCTCTCACTGGTAAAATTAACCTAGCCTAAAAATTCTAGACTGTTCATGTCTTTGACAGTGGGCAAACTTACAAAATCAGCAAGGGATCAAATACTTATTTCCTTCACTGTAGCTGAGAAGACCACAGATTACATCTCGAGGTGGATCGTGAGAACGTGGTTTAGCTCTCAATGCCCTATGTATACGTTGAATGTGAATTGGCGCAGCTCTCTCTTCTCCCAATATAGAAACAAAAATCTCCCAAGCTACTTTAGGCAGGGCCTCATGCGAGGTGGATTGCGTAAGACCCCGTATCCTAATATTCTTGCGGTGACTTCCGTTTTCCTGATCCTCAGCATGCAATAAAGCCATGTTAATATGATCATGTTGTATGTGCAAAGTCTCTTGTACAGCTTCTCCAAATTTTACCACCTCAGTATGTGTGAACTCAAGCATCTCCACCCTGTCCCCTATATGTCTCAAGTCTGCTTTTATTTCTGCCAGATCTTTGGCTAAGGGGCCCAGGGCTTTAAAAAGCACTCTCTTGATGAATCCCCTTGACACAGGGACATAAGTCGACTCACCCCCAGCCTCTGATTGATCTCCTGTGCTGCCGACATCAGAGTCTTCTGCAGCCTCATGGCTGCACGCTGCTTCCGGTGCCAACTTGGATTTTCGCTCCGGAGAGCGCTCCAAAGTGTTCTTTAAAAACTTGTCCAAGTCGGCCTGGTTTTTCCCTGGTTTCGGGGTGCCTGAGGGATCCTTGCCCTTATCCTTCCCGGTCCACACCATTCTGCCGTGTCTTGTCGCGCTATAAGCTCGGGTCAGTCGGGTTGCAGCAGGAGCTCCGGATCAAGCCACCTTCTCTGTTCGCGGTCAAGCTCCGCCCCCAAAAAGGTTCAATCTGCAGAGGTGACAAGCCTTCTTTACTGTGAGAACTGTGAATCTATGGAAAAGTCTACCGCAGGAGCTGGTCACAGCAGGGACAGTAGATGGCTTTAAAAAAGGCTTAGATAATTTCCTAGAACAAAAAAATATTAGCTTCTATGTGTAGAAATTTTTCCCTTCCCTTTTCCCATCCCTTGGTCGAACTTGATGGACATGTGTCTTTTTTCAACCGTACTAACTATGTCACTATGTATAAAAGTTGTCAGTATAGACGTGGTACCCTTTGTGCAGAAATGGCTCCATTAGGTTCCACACTATTTTGCCAGAGATGACAATAGTTTCTGGGCAGCATGGGGTATGAATTTGGCGGTCCCTGCCTTCATATATTTTAAAACCGCAGGTGTAACCTGTTGTGCTCTCGCACATTTTGTGTAATTTCACCCCATATCTGGCTCGTTTGGAAGGGTTGAAATTACGAAAAAAGAAAGACAGCCTTTGAAGCTCATGAGCGATTCATCTACTGACAAATTTGGGTCTGGGCTGTACAAATTTAGAAATAAATAATTTAGAAGGGTGATTAATGGACTTAATTTACTAAGCCCGATCATAGGCTTGGTCACTTCTTGGGGGGACTTGGAAATTGTCAGTAAAATGCATGAAGCGCATTAGGGCCTCATAGCGGTTTCTGGACATCACTGCTGCAAATATAGGGGTAGCACTAGAAGTCCAGTAGGACCAGACAGATGTGTTTTTAACCAAACCCATATTTAGGGTAATGCTTAAAACATTTTTAATTTCTGGGGTTCCACATTTTTGAGTAAATAGAGGCAGGCTTTTGCAGAACAAACTGTCTAGCATAAAGATTAGTCTGCTGGACTATCAATTCTAGGACCATAGCACATACAAATAAATGAAAAAAAATTATAGGGGGTAAAATTTTGGATATCAACATTAATTCCTGGAGTCGCTTCAAATTGCGGTACTAGGGGGGAAAATTATAGTGCGGGATACCACATCATGGGAGGGACTGCAACACTCGACTCTTCACTTAACACCTCTATAGCGATGGCTGTATCTACCACCATAGGGCTATGGGGTTCAGCGGTAGAATTGGAATCGTCACTGTCGGGAAAAAGTTCTGAAGCAGTGTCAGAACTGTCGGAACATAGAAAGGCGCAGACATTATATTTATAGATATGTGTATACAGGGGCGGATTAAGGGTACCATGGGCCCCGGTCACTTTTTCAGGTTTGAGCCCCCCCCCCCCGAACTCTGAAGACGCTGTACCGTATATATTTGCAGATTTCTGTTTAGGTGGACACAGATCTGGCACGGTTTTAATTTAGCTGTAAAAGCAGAATGAGCCATATAGAAGAAAGAAAGCAGAATACTTTGAGACACTAAAGTGGTCAGGAGCTTTATAACTTTTTTATTTTTACGTCAATGGAGTGGTGTGTGAAGGATTCTTTTTTTGCGGGAGGAGTTATAGTTTTTATTGGCACCATGTAAAGTACCATATAATGGGTGAATTGGGAAAAACTGAGATTCCTCCATTGTTTTTTGGGTTTAGTTCTACTGTATATTTTTACCTTCTCTTAACTCCTTAACGCCGTAGGACGGATATATCCGTCCTCAGCAGCTGCTAGTTCGCGCAGGAGGACGGATATATCCGTCCTGTGATGGCGCGGGTACTGAGACTGTACCAACGCGATAAGCGTCAGGAGCACGGCTGTTATACACAGCCTGGCTCCTGCTGCAACTGCCAGAATCGAAGCGCGCTCCGATTCCGGCAGTTTAACCCATTAAATGCCGCTGTCAATAGTGACAGCGGCATTTAATGTGTTTGACAGAGGGAGGGAGCTCCCTCTGTCACCCGATCGGCGCCCCCGCAAACAAATCGCGGGTCGCCGTCGGGTTTCCATGACAGCCGGGGGTCTAACAAAGACCCCCAGGTCTGTCTTCAGCATCTGCCTGTTAGGCGATGCCGGAGGCATGACCTAATAGATTGCCTGTCAGTTTTACACTGACAGGCAATAATGCTTTACGAAGTATACCAAAGCATTATATATGCGATCAACAGATCGCATAGTGAAGTCCCCTGGTGGGACTTAAAAAAAAAAATGTAAATCAATTAAATAAAGTTTGTGAAAAAAAAAAAAAAAATGAGTCAAAATCAAATAAAACTATTTTTTGCCCAAAAAGTGGTTTTATTTAGTAAAAGTGTCAAAACAAATCACACATACACATATATGGTATCCCCGCGATCATAACAACTTGACCAATAAAATGAACACATTAATTAAACCGCCGGATGAACGGCGTCCAAAGAAAACGCAAAAAACAACGGCAAAATTCTCTCTTTTCTCCCATTCCCCCAATAAAAAATAAATAAAAGTTAATCTATAAGTCCTATGTACCCCAAAATAGTACTAATGAAAACTACACATTGTCCCGCAAAAATCAAGCCCCCATACGGCCACATCGACGGAAAAATAAAAAAATTACGGCTTTTGGAATGCGGCGATGCAAAAACAAGTAATTTTTTTCTAAAAGGCTTTTTATTGTGCAAACGTAGAAAAAACATATAAAACCGTTACATATTTGGTATCCCCATAATCGTGCCGACCCATAGAATAAAGTTAGCATGTTATTTACGCTGCATAGTAAACGGTGTAAATTTATAACGTGAAAATTAATGCTGGAATAGCTGCTTATTTTCAATTCTCTCCTAAAATAAAGTTAATAAAAGTTAATCAATATGTTATAAGCATCTAAAAATGGTACAATTACAAAATACAACTCGTCCCGCAAAAAACAAGCCCTTATACGGCTATGTCGACGGAATTAAAAAAAAGTTATGACTCTTGGAATGCGACCGTGAAAAAACAAGAAATAATCCTTGGTCATTAACGTGCAAAATGGCCCGGTCATTAAGGGGTTAAGGTAAAAGTAGATTTAACATATACTTTTACCTTAAGAGAAGGTAAATATATACAGAACTAAGCTCAGTACATATATACAGCCCCAGAACCAAGCTCAGTACATATATAGAACACCAGAACCAAGCTCAGTACATATATACAGCACTAGAACCAAGCTCAGTACATAAATACAGCCCCAGAACCAAGCTCAGTACATAAATACAGCAGCAGAACCAAGCTCAGTACATATATACATCCCCAGAACTAATTCCATACGTATATACAGCACCAGAACCCAGCTCAGTACTTACATACAGCATCAGAACCAAGCTCAGTACATATATACAACGCCAGAACCAAGCTCAGTACATATATATAACTCCAGAACCAATCTCAATATATATATATATATATATATATATACATATATATATATATACAGCACCAGAACCAAGCTCAGTACATATATACAGCACCAGAACAAATACAATTCAGTACAAAGATCATTTGCAAATGCAGTTTAACCCCTGCTGTATAAATTTGTACGACATAAAACGACAGCTCCCAGTATAGCCTGAACAATGGTTGGGATATGCTGGGAGTTGCTGTTTAACAAAAAAGAATGCTAGCATCCGTCATCTCGCTGCAGATCATACAGTGACTACAGTACTGATCAGTCAGAGGGAGAATAAACATTTACGTTGAGTGACTCACAGGTGACGTCTCAGATTCTTTTTCGTTCTTTTTCTCTTTTCTTCTCCATGCGGTCCAGACGACTTCTCTCGGGCACGGACCATTTCTGCAGTTCACAGCTCAGATGTCTTCGGCTCCTCACTTTTCCAACATTTCCGCACCTGTAAACGAAGATAAAATTCTCATAATGCCACACTCTATGCTTCTAAATATAATAGTATCATACAATGAATATAATAGTACTATACAATGTACTCCTGAATATAATAGTATTATACACTGCGCCCCTGAATATAATAGTACTATACACTGTACTCCTGAATATAATAGTACTATACACTGCGCCCCCCAATATAATAGTACTATACACTGCGCCCCTGAATATATATATATGTGTGTGTGTGTGTGTGTGTGTGTGTGTGTATGTGTGTCTGTGTGTCTGTGTATATGTGCGTATAGGAGACAGCATATCTATAGCACTACGACCCTATAAACTATGGATCGGATTAGATACAGTGGCTCGGCAGACAGTATCACACATGATAGGATTAGATACAGTAGCTCAACAGACAGTATCACACATGATAGGATTAGATATAGAGACCAGCTCGCTGACATTGCGGTTCCAGCGCTGGACCCAGAAAAGGTAAGTATAAGAATTGTTTTTCTTTTTTATGTGTTACTAATTATTTTTGTGTGTTTGTGTTATTTTACATCTTCGGTTGATGGACTACGTCGGATTCGAGGACTACTTCAATAACAGCGTTTTTTATTCTCAATAAAATTGTTAATGAGGGTTGTGTGTGTTTTTTTATTTCAATAAAATATTTTTTCTATGACCTTGTATTTTTTGAAACTTTATTATTACCGCCTTATTAATAGCTTCTGGCTGATTGACAGCGTCCATAACTAAGGCGAGGCTTAATGTTAGCAGGTGCAGAGGCTAACACTAACCCCCATTATTACCCCGTTACCCCCCGCCACCAGAGGTACTGGGAAGAGCCAGGTACGAACCAGTACACGACCATCTGTAGTGATCTGTGGTGATGGTCGGGCACTGGGGCGGCCGCAGGCTGGTATTATTAGGCTGGGGAAGGCCAAAAACAACGACTCTTGCCCCCCTGGTAATGCTAGGCTGCTGCTGTTGTATCTGGCTGGTTATAAAAATTGGGTGGGATCCCACATCGTTCTTTCCAATTATTATTATTTTTTTTTTAAATGACGTGGGGTCCCCCACATTTTTCATAACCAGCCAGATACAAGAAAGCAGCAGCAGGTTAAAATTACCAGGGGGGAAGGGCCACTGTTTTTGGCCTTTCCCAGCCCAATAATACCAGCCTGCGGCCACCCCTTTACCTGGCCATCACTACAGATGGTCAGGTACTGGATCGTACCCGGCTTTTCCCGGCACCCCTGGTGGCGGTGGGTACCGGGGCAATAATGGGGGTTAGTGTTAGCCTCTGCACTGGCTAACACTAAGCCTCGTCTTAGTAATTGACGCGGTCAATCAGCCGGCAGAGACATAGAAAAAATATTTTATTGAAATAAAAAAAAAACAGACAACCCTCATTAACCATTTTATTGATAATAAAAAACGTCGTCATCGAAGTAGTCCTCGAATCTGACGTAGTCTAATGACCGAACCTGTAAAAAAACACAAACACAACAAAAACGATTAGTAACACACGTGGTAGGCTTAGGTACATGGCCCATGTGTGATACTGTCTGTCAAGGTAGGCTTAGATACAGGGTCCACCAGACAGTAATCTTATACAGTACATGTGGTAGGCTTATATACAGGGCCCATCAGACAGGATCACACATGGGCCATGTATCTAAGCCTACCATGTGCTTATGTAAGATGCTTAGATACAGGGCCCAGAAAACAGGATCACACAATCTGTGATCCTGTCTCATGGGCCCTCTAAGCCTGTAACATTGTAGGCTTAAAGGGATTGTCCTGTCCCTAAACATTGATCGCCTATCCTCAGGATAGGCCATTAATAGCTGATGGGTCGAGGTCCGTCTCCCGGGACCCGCCAATCACCTGTTTTGAAGGGGCTGCAGCGCTCATATGAAAGCTGCTCCCCCTTCATTTCCCTTACTGGCTCACACTGTGAATAGCCGACACGGATTCACAATGTGAGCAAGTGACCGTAATGAAGGGGAAGCACCAGCACCAGGTGATTGGCAGGGGTCCTGGGAGTCAGACCCCGCCAATCAACTTCAAGCAGACAGGGATATTAAACTTACCCTCCTCTTCAGCCTCTATCCAGGATCAGGATGCTGTGTGCGGCGCATTGTGACGCACTGGAAACAGGAAGGTAAGTACTGTAATTACTATAGTAACAGGGGCCCACAAGTCCAGTTACTATAGTAACTTTTTATTGATGTAGTGCGGCCCCTATAGCTACGCCACTGGTTGGGTGAGAGGTCCCGCTTCACTCCGGTTCTCTGAACCGGCTGTAATTTTAACAGTCGGTACGGGAGAAGCGGGGCGAACTGGGCACTTGCCCAGATTTCCCTTATTATAATCCGCCCCTGTGTGTATATATATATATATATATATGTATATATATATGCCCTATATAGTCCTATTAGAACGCTAAGGTAAACCTAAAAATAACACAAAATGTTGTTTGTTTGTTTGTTTGTTTGTTTGTTTTTTATAATAGACGTAAATTTTTTCAAATAAAATAAAGCCCTAATGTAGTCTTACAGCTATTACAGCCCTAAACCCTAAAGCTAAACTAGCATTAACGCTAAACCAGCACTAACGCTAATCTGGATTTTATATATTATATATATGTACAGTGAAGGAAATAAGTATTTGATCCCTTTGCTGATTTTGTAAGTTTGCCCACTGTCAAAGACATGAACAGTCTAGAATTTTTAGGCTAGGTTAATTTTACCAGTGAGAGATAAATTATATATATATATAAAAAAAAAAAAAAAGAAAATCACATAGTTAAAATTATATATATTTATTTGCATTGTGCACAGAGAAATAAGTATTTGATCCCTTTGGCAAACAAGACTTAATACTTGGTGGCAAAACCCTTGTTGGCAAGCACAGCAGTCAGATGTTTTTTGTAGTTGATGATGAGGTTTGCACACATGTTAGATGGAATTTTGGCCCACTCCTCTTTGCAGATCATCTGTAAATCATTAAGATTTCGAGGCTGTCGCTTGGCAACTCGGATCTTCAGCTCCCTCCATAAGTTTTCGATGGGATTAAGGACTGGAGACTGGCTAGGCCACTCCATGACCTTAATGTGCTTCTTTTTGAGCCACTCCTTTATTGCCTTGGCTGCATGTTTCGGGTCATTGTGGTGCTGGAAGACCCAGCCGCGAGCCATTTTTAATGTCCTGGTGGAGGGAAGGAGGTTGTCACTCAGGATTTGACGGTACATGGCTCCATCCATTCTCCCATTGATGCGGTGAAGTAGTCCAGAGAAACTCCCCCAAAACATAATGTTTCCACCTCCATGCTTGACAGTGGGGATGGTGTTCTTTGGGTCATAGGAATCATTTCTCTTCCTCCAAACATGGCGAGTTGAGTTAATGCCAAAGAGGTCAATTTTAGTCTCATCTGACCACAGCACCTTCTCCCAATCATTCTCAGAATCATCCAGATGTTCATTTGCAAACTTCAGATGGGCCTGTACATGTGCCTTCTTGAGCAGGGGGACCTTGCGGGCACTGCAGGATTTTAATCCATTACGGCGTAATGTGTTACCAATGGTTTTCTTGGTGACTGTGGTCCCAGCTGCCTTGAGATCATTAACAAGTTCCCCCCGTATTGTTTTCGGCTGAGCTCTCACCTTCCTCAGGATCAATGATACCCCACGAGGAGAGATTTTGCATGGAGCCCCAGATCTATGTCGATTGACAGTCATTTTGTATGTCTTCCATTTTCTTACTATTGCACCAACAGTTGTCTCCTTCTCATCCAGCATCTTACGTATGGTTTTGTAGCCCATTCCAGCCTTGTGCAGGTCTATGATCTTGTCCCTGACATCCTTAGAAAGCTCTTTGGTCTTGCCCATGTTGTAGAGGTTAGAGTCAGACTGATTAATTGAGTCTGTGGACAGGAGTCTTTTATACAGGTTTCTAGAAACATTACACACTGGGCTTTCCATAAGATTCAAGTCAATCGGGATCTTGAACATTGTATGGGTAGTTTTGCCTCTGGGCAACAATATGGCTGCTAAGCCCGATGAAGCGACAGCAAGAGCAATTTTGCAATTTTTCTTTTATTGCGTATTCTGGCCAAGATGACTTTGGTGAGAAATGTTTTTCCCATCCCAACGGGTGCATCTAAAAACAGGATTTCTCCCAAAGTACCATCTACGCTATGAAACACAGGATCGAATATCATATGCTGTTCCGCTGTCAGACTCAAGATACCGTTTTGCAATGTTTCGGGAAGTTTCGCTGGATTATAGCTTATTTCCACCGTGTACTCCCTGTTAATGCGTTCCCTGTCTAAAGCTGGTTCGGGCATACCATATTGAGAGACAGGATTACCCCCTGTAGATGTAACTATGTCTTGGATAACCATCAAACATCGATTCATATTACTTTCTCGCAACCTGTCGTTCAGTTTACCATTATTGTTTAGTTGTGCATTCTTGAAAAAATCTTCAACTAATTTTTCCTGATATTTTTGCCACAACTGTGCAGCATCCGAAAGTCCACCAGAAACCAGCAAAATGGCAAACAAATAACGCAAGCGATGTGGACAATCGCTGACGCTTGCTTCGGCCAAAGCACCATCCCAATGCTGATCACTATCTAGCAAGTGACGCACTCGGAAAGCAGCCTGGTAAGTAGGATATTCAATATCGTCAACTTTTTGCAATTCGGCAAAAGAAGTAGGTCCTCGCACTGTATGTAGAAGTAAACGTAAGTAATAGCATTCGGAGTTGTTTGGATGCACCGTATAGACTATTCCAATGATGTGTTCTTTTAAAATGCCGGGCTCGTCATTCACAGCTGTTCCACGTTTTCTACGGTTGAAAACACCTTTCTGCTTATTATAAGTATAATATGACGGAATTTCTTTATATAACAGTGTTTTTGCGAAATCACCAGTTTCACAAAGTTCAAAGTATGCCAGGAAAGTGGTTTGTCTCGGGTTTTCTAACCATTCTGCCACATTTTCAGGGTTGAAGTACACCCTTTTGCCCGCCTTAAAGGTGAACATCAAGATGCATCACTGGCGGATGTCTCTTGTGAATGTGGAAGCTCAAAATGTGCCACACCGCCTCAGAAGAGCTTATATATCGGCCAGATTGGAACCTCATGACTTCGTCGTATTCATTATTATTTATCAACGCAAACATGGCCTGGTCACTACCTTTGTTGACGTATTTACATATATATTTGATGGCTTCGACGCTATTACATATTTTGACGTTGATGTGAGCTTGAAATGTTCTTAATGACACCGGTGAATAGGGTACAACCCATCGATTGTCCAAAACAATTTCTTGACCATGTAACCTGACTGTAGCTGTGAACCCGCCTTGGAGGGGTGATCTTCAACGATACAACGGATACCAGTTTTCCCCCAACATCGTTTGCTCTAATAGCGCTCTAGGGTATCTTTTAGAGCAATGACCCTCCTGCATGCAAAGAGAGTTTCTATTCACAGCGCCACATGGCCCATTAACCATGTGCGTCTTTACAATGTTGTGCAATATCGGATCCTCGTTCTGGTCAGGAAATTCAGCACTTATGACTGTGTCAACAGCATCGTGACAAATTTTTTCTTGCAGCCACAGAAGAATGTGGGTGTGTGGCAAGCCACGCTTTTGCCACTCAACGCTGTACATGAAACAAAGAGCTGAACCAAAAACTTTTCGTTTTGTGATCAGGTCGATCATCAACTTTAGTTTTAAGTGGAGAACTCTGGCTATAATATCATGCCTATCATAAGACGCCTATCCTGCGAGAAGTTCTTGGGAAATTTCATACCACTTTGGATTAGTTGTGAACGTCATGAAACGGTCAGGCCGGCTGTATTTTCGGACGTTGCAGGAAGCATTTTGTGTACATTCATGCATGTAACGCAGATCACCGGTAAAACTGGATGGCAGGATAACTAATCACCCTAAGTTTTCCACGTTATTATCTTGTTGCATGGCGTCTCGTAGATGCACCTAATTTTCAGCTCGTAAAAACGTGTCTGGTAATAATTTGGCTGAACAATCCACTAAATCCTTGGAAATAGATAAAACAATTACGCCTTATCTGCAGCAGGTATGAATAAAATTGCTGGGCTGATATATTTTAATGAAAATTTGTTACCCTAGTAGTAGGATTACCTTGGTAGAGTCCAAACATTTACCCATCTTATCCGTTGCAATAAATTAAAAGCTATTGCAGGGCGTCGTAAGCTCTCTGTGTTTCGAAAATGCGTTGCAGGCGATCGTCGTGAGTGTGCAAAATGTTCAGCAACCGGACGTCTATCTGTGCTGATGATCATTTTGTAATCATTGGTTTGCCCCTGCGGAATAGACTGTAATGCAGCTTTGAAACTATGGACGTACGGATTCACCTGATGCAGCATGTTTTGAAGTGGAGATATAGGGTTACTATTTAGTTGTGGAAAGTTCTGATTTCTGATATTAGCCTGTTCATTGTAGTCTGATACTAAATAAATCTGAAGAAATTTGTGGTAGCAAAGATCCGATGAGATGGTAAACTTGGCCTTGCACCTTGAAGGTTGGCATGAATGGTCCCTCTGTAATTAGTTTTGCCCCAATAGATGTAATTTGGAATGCGCTGTTATATAAACAGATACTGTCTTTGAAGTGTTTTGATTGTGGATGGTCATCATTTAAAAGCTGTTTTATAAGCTCTGGAGATTCTTGAAAATTTTCAATGTGAACTTTACCACTTGAACAACAGATTCCATTTGGTTCTTTTCTGAATTTGAGTGCACAGAAAAAAATGCATAAAACCTGCTGTTTCCTTATTGACCTAAGGAACAACATTGTTTGCCGCACCATACTCCTGAGACTCATCTGAATCTTCTGATAAAATAGACATTCTATTAAGCGATCAGCCTCTAAGCGTGATTGACGTTGTTCTGCTGTTTCTGCCTGCCGTATTTCATCTACTATTTCCCTTTCAGTCAATAAATAACTTTCATTATCTTGGTGCGTGCGTTCATAATTCTCTCTAGCTGATTCCAATCGTCGTTGATATTGGTCTTTCCAGAGCTCTGGCATAGTTGTGACGTTTTCCATCGGCGGTTAATCGCGCTTCACGTTCTTCACTACTTTCAAGCTCTCGAGAGGCCGCTGTGCGAGCTCTCTGACAACTCAAGCAAGATTCTCTGTCGGTGAAAGTTTCAGACTCGCGTGACGATGCATGGCGCTCTCGGACAGCAGATAGTCGCGCTTCACGTTCCTCATTGCTCTCCAGAGAACAAGAGGCCGCCATGTGAGCACGCTGTGTACTTAGCCGAGACTCACGCTGGGTAGAAGTTTCTGATGCGCGAGTTCTGGCCTGCCGTTCTTGAGCTGCAGTGTGTCGCCTCATGATCTTCTTTAGATTTTTGAGACCTAATTAGTCTCATTCTTTTTGCATTTCTGCTATATTGAGAAATATTTGATCTTTCTCTGGAAGGAATTTACTCTTTTGAGACCGAGAGGCCGCTGTCCGAGCCCTTTGAGACAACGAATCAGATTACAGTTTTTTGAGGCAGCTAAGTGCATGAACGCAGCGAGCGGATTGGTTGATTTATCTCTCTTCTATGTGTAATATCCAATACAGACAAATGTTGGAACTGTTGTCCATAGCAACCAATCTGATTACAGTTTAGATTCTTGTGAGGCAGCTAGGAGAATGAAAGCAGCAACCGGATTGGTTATTTTATCCTCCTATGTGTAAGAACAAAAATAAACAAATGTCGGAACTTTTGTCCATAGCAACCAATCAGATTGTAGATTACATTCTTGTGAGACAGCAGGTGAATGACAGCAGCGATGTGATTGGTTGCTATATCTCCTTACTATGTGTAAAAATCAATATAGAGAAATGTTGGAGCTGTTGTCCATAACAACCAATCAGATTACAGTTCTTTTTTTTCTGAGGCAGCTTGGACAATGAAAGCAGAAACCTGATTGGTAGTTATATGTGCCTCCGATGCATAAAAAAAACCCCAATATAGACGAAAGTTGGAGTTGTTGTCCTTAGCAACCAATCAGATCACAGATCTCTGAGGCAGCTTGAAAAATTTTCAGCAATCTGATTGATTGCAAAAAAAACAAAATAGACGAAAGTTGAAGCAGTTGCCCATAGCAACCTACTGGTGTCTACTGGTGTTTTTTCCAAGACAATACAAAATAAGAGTAAAAATGTGATTGGTTGCCATGGTTTCCATGTGTTTGTTGTTGTACTAATGCAATGTAAATGAATTTTTTCGCATATCTTCTGATTGAGTGAACCGATTGCGATGAAAAACTTAATCCGGATTGGGTCAGTAGTTTTTACGTGATACGTGCACAAACAGACAGACAAAAATTCCATAAATGGTCTTAATGCGTTCTATCACGTATCCTTCATCCCCCCCAATTATTTTTTTCGCAAATATTTTCAATGTACAGACACACAAAGTTTACAGTTTTATTATATGTAGAAATAAATATTTATTTCTTGAGAAACTTTTTGAAAACTTTGTTTAACTTTATTTATAATTTTTTAAGTAGTACCAGGGTTAAACCTCTTAGGCTGGGGCTAAACATAGACGTTTTTTTTGGAAACCCCACCTAATTATTGAGTTCAGTTGTTTTAGCCCCCACCCATTGCAAAAAGGTGTCCAAAAATCCATTCACTGATCTGTATCCCTAAATTTAGGGGTCATCAACCATAGGCACTACAGCTGTTGTGAAACTACAACTTTGATCATGCCCTGACAGCCAAAAACTAACAGGGCATGCTGAGAGTGCCGGAGGTTGCTGACCCCTACCCTAAGTACATAAAGGATATAACAAATTGAAGTTGACTCGCCTCCCATTCACATTACTAGGCTTCTGACCAACTGTCATGAGGGGGGATTTACATAAATTAATAGTGAGGCCTGATAGACACCCAAAAGCATTGATAACAGAAATAGACTCATTCAGGAAACTCGGCCAGTCCCCTGGAAACAGCAGTCTGTTGTCTGCATATAATTCAACTTCTGCGTTTAGGCACCAATAACGCAAACCCTGAAACCAAGAGGGTGCACTCAGTGCAACTATGATTAGCCCTATCGATTTGGAGAAGAGAAGCTTATACATGTTTTATGTTCAGACACAAGGATTGTACACAAACAAACCAACGGGTATTGATAATTGGTAATTACACAGTTAGTAGCAGTATTCCGTTTGGTTTGTCTGAGTACAATCCCTGTGTCTGAACATAAATTTAACATAGTACTCCCCCTGTGTATTTCCTGAGACTTGGTTAAACCTATTGAATTCTTGTACATCTCTGCCATGTTCCTCTGAAACGATTTAGAAAGTAGCCCTTTTGCCTTAATTCTAGATCTGGGTGCAGAGTAAAGTATTTGAATACAGGAGAAAAAGCTTCTTCCAAAACCCATTCATGTTAAGGTAGACCAAAGATAGGACCATTCTGCAATGTCAAAGGTTTTAAATGCTTTCAAGGATGCTACTGCCTGGAAATGGTGACCAGAGGGTACCTGCAGATTTAAAAATGGTCTCCATATATTTACTTCTGTGGACCAGTCTGGCATAAAACCAGTCTGATCTAAATGCACAATAGTCGTGACCACCCTAGAAAGCTAATTGACCAAAAGTTTTATATGCACTTTCAACAGAGAAATCGGTCTGAGTAACTCTGGCAATTCTATGTCTTTGTCTGATTTAGGGATCACGACTATTTTTGCATCTTTTATAGACTCCGGCAATCTGCCTTCCTTCAGCGCTGTGTTATATACTGTCAGCAGCCGAGGAAATGCCGTGTCTTTATAGAGTTTAAATACCTCAGCAGGCAGGCTATCAAACCTAGGTGATTTATCATTGGGCATGGAACTAAGGGCAATGTCTAATTTTTCTAGCATTAACAGGGCATCAAGAGTTCTTGCATCCTCCTCTCAGAATTTAGTAAGCAGAAGTGGATTTTTAGAAAGCCATCCAAATCTTCCTTTGTCGGGTGGGTACTGGAGGTGTATAAAGAAGCATAAAATTCTTATTTTAAAACTCTTTAAAAATATTGGTTGGGGATTGCAATAGACCCGAGTTCCATTCCTCATTTCTTTTATAAAGGCAGACCTTTGCTGTGTTTTTGTGATTGTGGCTAGAAGATTCCCTGCTCTCTACCCTTCCTCATAATGTCTTTGCTTCTGAGAGAAGCGCTTACATTCAGCAATGGTAAGCAGGTGTTAGTTAAGTTGTTGCCGGGCCTCCTTTAATCTATCTTTAGTTGACCAATAGAAGTTAAACCGCCACAGCACAGGGGATGTAACAGTCTAGGGTACAACCACCAAATTATACCCTAACCAGGGAATAATCAATAAGGCCTCTGCAGCAAATACTCTACCCTTTTTGTGCATATGAACTACAGGCAATGTGCCTAGGATTAGATCTAATCGAGACAGCGACCAATGGGTTTGGGAGTAACATGAGTACTGGCGGGCTGTGGGATTTTTTAAACTTCATAGATCCAAGAGCGTCACTTCATAGGGAACCTTCCAAAGAAAAATTAGACCCATCCCTCCTGTGCTCTAACTTTGAAAGAAGTATCCAGTTAATACAGTGTTATTAACATCCCCAAAATTACCATGGGAGCTTGTGGAGCATGGCCTGAGAATTGAAGCACCTTCTGCAAAACCATCCCTGAATAAGCAAGGAGGGATACATGAACTGCCACAAATATACAGAGGCCATTTTTCCAAAATACAAAAATCAGCCTTCTTTATCTATCTCGGGGAAGTGAAATGCTGCGTGCATTACATTGCAAACAGGTGTATAAAATCAGGCACACAGCCATGCAATCTCTATAGACAAACATTTCGAGTCGTACTTAAGATCTCAGTGATTTTAAACTTGACACTGTCACAGCGTGCCACTTTTGCCACAAGTCAGTTCTTAAAATTTCTGATCTGCTAGATCTGCACCTGTCAACTGTAAGTGCTATTACTATAAAGTGGAAGCGTCTAGATCAGGGGTCTCAAACTTGGCCGGGTAAGTGGGCCACATATAGAAAAAATGTGAAGTTGACGGGCCGCATTACTTTCAAATTTGATACATTACAAAATTATTGTTAATTAATTTGTTATTTGAACTACTATAACACTATGTTACTATAATACTACATTACTATAACAATACTACGTTACTATAATACTACATTACTATAATAATAGTGCTAGGTTTAAACTTACCGAAAATTTGCGAGATTTCTCCACGTGCTTATTTCAACAATCCACTTTTACAGTTTAAGTGTCGCTAAATGCAGTCTGGCAGCTCAGTTGGCAGCGTTTGGCAGACACACAAATGTAAAAATTAGGCAGCCCCTTTTTAGATTGTGCCACAGAGCCCTCTATAGATACTGCCACAGTGCCCTCTGTAGATACTGCCTCAGTTCCCTCTGTAGAGACTGCCTCAGTGCCCTCTGTAGATGCTGCCACAGTACCATCTGTAGATGCTGCCACAGTACCATCTGTAGATGCTACCACAGTTCCCACTGTAGATGCTGCCACAGTGCCCACTGTAGATGCTGCCACAGTGCCCACTGTAGATGCCACAGTGCCCACTGTAGATGCTGCCACAGTGCCCACTGTAGATGCTGCCACAGTGCCCACTGTAGATGCTGCCCCAGTGCCCACTGTAGATGCTGCCCCAGTGCCCACTGTAGATGCTGCCCCAGTGCCCACTGTAGATGCTGCCCCAGTGCCCTCTGTAGATGCTGCCCCAGTGCCCTCTGTAGATGCTGCCCCAGTGCCCTCTGTAGATGCTGCCCCAGTGCCCTCTGTAGATGCTGCCCCAGTGCCCTCTGTAGACAATGCCACAGTGCCCTCTGTAGATAATGCCACACACACCCCTTGTAGATAGTGCCACAGACACCCCCGGTAGATAGCTCCATTGGGGCTCCCTCTAGGAGTGGAATCCCCAGCCAGAGCGTTGCCGACGCTTTGGCCAGGGATTCCTCTGCTGGAGAAGCCCCTGATGTCACTGTTCATACACATGTGAGGGGATCCTCCTGGACCGGAATGTGATGTCAGGGGCAACCCCAGAGCCGGTGTCCCAGAGCGGAGCAGTAGTATAGGCTCTACTCCGGAACTCTGGGGAAGCAACTGACATCAGTGTCCATATATGGAGAGTGATGTCAGGGGCTTGCCCAGAGCTGGAGTCCCGGAGCAGAGCCGCTTCTAGCAACCTGCCTGGAATTCCAGCTCTGCTCCTGACATCACTGTTAATATATGGACAGAGATGTCAGAGGCAACCCCAGAGCTGGAGTCCCGGGCAGAGCGCTACTAGCGCTACTACTGGGACTCCAGCTGTTCTCCTGACATCACTGTCCAGTTCTGGGGAATCCCTAGACATCGCTGTCCATATGTGGACAGTGATGTCAGGGGATTCCGAAGTCCCAGAGCAGAGCCTATGCTGGCGCTCTGCCCGAGACTCCACTCTGGGGAAGACCCTGAAAAAACTGTCCATATATGGACAGCGATGTCAGGGAATTCCACAGAGTCCCGGAGCAGAACCTATACTAGCGTTCTGCCTGGGACTCAGGCTCTGGGGAAGCCCCAGACATCGCGTATCCATTCATGGACAGCGATGTCAAGGAATTCCACAGTGTCCCGGAGCAGAGCCTATGCTAGCGCTCTGCCCGGGACTCTGCTCTGGGGATGACCCTGACAAAACTGTCCATATATGGACAGCGATGTCGGGAATTTCCACAGGGTCCCGGAGCAGAGCCTATGCTAGCGCTCTGCTCGGGACTCCGCTCTGGGGAAGACTCTGACAAAACTGTCCATATATGGACAGCGATGTCGGGGATTTCCACAGAGTCCTGGAGCAGAGCCTATGCTAGTGCTCTGCTTGGGACTCCGCTCTGGGGAAGACCCTGACATCGCGTGTCCATTCATGGACAGCGATGTCAGGGATTTCACAGCGTACCGGAGCAGAGCCGATACTAGCGGCTCTGTGTTCCTCGGGCCACAGATAACAGCCTCAGGGGCTGCATACGGCCCGCAGGCCGTGTGCTTGAGACCCCTGGTCTAGATGTAACAACAGCTCAACCACGCAGCGCAAACTCATACAGCTGGGCTGCTGAGTAGTGAATTGTGTGGCACATAAAAATCACCTATCTTCTAATACTGTAAATCACTCACTATAGAGTTCCACCGTGCCTTCAGAAGTGACAAACATAATAACTGGGTGTCAGGAGCTTCATTAAATGAGTTTCCATGGTCGAGCAGCTGCACACAGGCATAGGATCACCTTCCACAATGACAAATGTCGGGTGGAGTAGTGTAAAGCATACCGCCACTGTACACTGGAGCAGTGGAAACAGGTTTTCTAGAATGATGAATCACATTTCACTATCTGTCAGTCTGAGGGACAAATCTGGGTTTGGCAGTTCCTAGGAGAACGCTACCTACCAGAATATATTATGCCTACTGTGATATCTGGTAAAGGAGGGAATATGGTCTGGGGCTGGTTCCCAAGGTTTAGACTAAGTCCCTTATTTCCAGGGAAGGTTAATGTTAGTGCTCCAATATAAAAGGACATTTTAGCCAATTTTATACCGCAACATAAAGGTATGAAATAGTGCAGTAGAACATATCATGAAAAGCTTTTGGAAAACTCCTAACGTATCCGTTGAATGAATGCCATATAACCTATTGGTGCTGGATGCCACTATTTAACGTATATGTTGGGAGCATTTCCCGGTGTATATAAAAAAAAACAACCTGAAAATGTGATGTGAATCTAGCCTTATTGAGCTTTCTCATCCCAGATCACATTACTTTTAAACAACTTATTGATCATATTATAAGTACTCCTTTCTATGTGTTGACTCTATCCCAAAAGCTTGTCCTACCCAATCCCTTCATACTTTATCATTCTCTATCTTGACAAGGAAATTTCTTTAAAAGGGCCTAGAGCGTTTTTAATGTTTTTAGATGTCTTCAAATTTTATCTCTGCATATAGGAGTCGCCAATCCTCTGACATTCCATTATATAATTTTATACAACAATTATTATGTCAAAGAGATATAAGCAAATGTTTCCTGATAACTTTTGTCAATGGATCCAAATCCCTTAGGATATGCCATAAATGTCTGTGCTCAGGGACCTGCACCTATATCGAGAACGGGGGTTGACCGAACCCCATTTCGCATGGTGAGTCGGCTGCTTCGCATATGCCAAACGCAGTATAAATAAAGCTTTACTTATAAATAACAGTTTTGATTTATGATCTTTATACAGGACAGTATTTGTGATTATAATATACCTAGTAACTATAACGTCAGCGGCCGCAGCCCGTAGTTCCCACTCATCCGTTGACAGCCGTGACCGCAGACTCCCCAGTTCTGGCCGGTTTTGCTTCCTGGGAGACACCAGCACTCACTTCTGCTCCAATCTGCAATATCCTCTAGGGTGCGTGCCCGCGCTAGATTTCGCCCTTAAAGGGCCAGCTCACACACATGAAAAATAATACAAATCAGCCCTAATTACCCTGGACTATAAAAAAAACTCTGCTCTTTCACTCCTTGCCTGAGGATTGTTGTGTATTCCCATGTATGTCTTAGCATATGGTCCCTTAGTGTTATCCTGTTCCCAGTGTTCCCGTGCCCTGCTACCTGTATCCTGTATCCCGTGCTGTGTTTGTTCCTGAGCCATATTGAGTGTTGGAGACGTGTTGTGCCACCTTTAATGCCTGATATCATCCGCCACGTGTGGCGTCATCTACCTTCAAGTTTTATCTGTGCCTAAGCCTCTGCTATTGTCTCGACTATTCCAGGTGCTCTTGTACCAGGACTTTTTATAGTCTGTTGTTTGGCCAGCTGCTATTTATTTTCGGCGGTGCGGCCTAGTGGGTCCACATACCCACGGATCGTGACAGTTACGTAGTTACATAGGTTGAAAAAAGACACAGGTCCATCAAGTTCAACCTTTCCCAATAAATTACCCGTCATTCATTGCTTGATTCATTATAACCCTAAATGCCGATTGTCCATAAATAATCATCTGGCCTTTTTTTAATTGCTGCTATAGTATCTGCCATTACTGCCTCTTGGAGTAGGGCATTCCATAGTTTGACTACTCTAACTGTAAAGAACCCTTTCCTATATTTGTAATGGCGGGGTAGGGAGACAGACAGGTGAGCCCTAATCTACCCGCCACTCAGTCCCTGCCTACTTGCAACGGCCCGTCCTAAGTGACGGCGTACAACTGGGCGACGGTCCCTACGCTCACTAAGTACACGACAGACAAACAGGCAAGGGTACACAGAAGCTAAGGGAAATGGGGCTGTTGCCCACGGCAACCCCGTGAGCAACAAGGATAGTGAACGAGCCGAGTCAAACCAGGAGTGGACGAGGTACAAAACGCAGAGCAGGAGAATAGTGAACGAGCCGAGTCAAACCAGAAGTGGACGAGGTACAAAACGCAGAGCAGGAGAATAGTCAGTCAAGCCAGGGTCAATATGAAGCAGAAGACAAGTAGTAAGTAGCAGCAGCAGAGCCAGGAAACAGACTGAAACATTCACAGGCAAAGGAGGAGCAGGAAGTGAAGGTATAAATAGACAGAGGGCGGGAGCTAGCTCCGTCTGGCCAGGCTGTGATAGGCTCTCCCACTCCTCAGCCTCCCAGGCTGATTGGTGGAAGAAGGGGTCACTCGACCAGACTTAGGAGCAGGTGCAGATTGAGTAACCACGGGCGTCGACACAGAAGCTGTGTCAGGCAGATCCTTTACAATATTGATTTATGAAACGTTTTTCTTTCACATGTAATGAATGTCCAATGGTTCTTTGTCGAGTCCTTGGTAAGAACAGATTATGTGCTGGTTCTCTGTATTAACCACACATATATTTATACATGTTAATAGGATCACCTCTAAGGCGTCTTTTTCCCAAGCTGAACAAGCCCAATTTTTCTAGCCTTTCATTGTAAGCGACACCTCCCACCCAATTTAACAATCTAGTTACCCGCCTTTGAACCCTCTACAGTTCTCTTATAGCCTTTTTGCAATGTGGAGCCCAAATCTGAATTCCATATTCAAGATGTGGTCTTACAAGGTATTTATAGAGGGGTAATATTCCATTATTCAAATGTATATTTGATTTTAACTTATTGTACTAACATCTGTACATTATTTTTAACAATACATATTTTCTCCACTTTATAAAGTATAATATACACAGATCAAACAATATAGAGCGTTCAGTACTCAATGCCCTAATTTCTCAAATGTATTTCTCCAGTTCTATACTTTCTATCCACCAGTTTATGTACATAAACGGAATCCGAACAATTATGTGAACAGTCCCATAGGCCATTTATTCCTTGAATCTCTTTTATTAGAGTTTTAGTTTATGTACATGTCCTCAGTCCATCTGTTACACTGTGTGTGTCTAGCACAATAATATTTTCCAGATTCTTCAGGTTTCACTCCAGTGAGTTTAAGATAAACTTCTCCTTTATTTGTGTCTCTTGATAGAGTTAAACGTCCTTGAAGTGACTGGGCATAGCTGGTGCCAGCATTATACCATATTACCCCAACCCACTCCAGAACTTTCCCTTCAGGTTGTCTGACCCAGTGTACACCATTCATGTTAGTGCCATCAGTGAGGGAGGCCCCGGTCACTTTACAGGTCAGGTCCAGAGTCCCTGTTGGTTTCACCGTCCCAGGACCAGACTCCACCATAGAGATTTGTGCAGTGACACCTGGAAATAAACAGAAATTACTATATGTTGAAAATAAAATTATTACTAGAAGTTGTGTGGTTCTTGCAGGAAATCCAGCTCACATTGTAGAGTTGTTATAACACAGAGTAACCACAGGAGACTCTTCATGTTTGGACTGAGGAGATAGAACAAGTCAGTTCTGGGTCTGGGTGCACTGTTCCTGATCAGTGACACTTCTTCTTCTCTATTTATACTGGATCTTATTTAAATACATTTACATACCCCCTGCAGAAGAGACCCCAACCTCTTTTATCTGGAGAGCTTCATTCATATATAACAGGAGGTGTTGAGTACATTGAGGTCTCATTTACATGTTTCATGTCTTTCTTTTGCCAATAAGGCTGGGACAAGACATAGACTTTTTTTTGTAGTGAGTGATAAATCGCTGTCCATAGGAATGTATTAAGTAGCTTGAAAATCTCTTCAAAATTGCTCTAGTCAAGCGATTTGCGAGTGATTATTTTTTACAAGCTGGGATTTCACATGTTGAGAACAATTTTCAATCTACTCAATGCATTCATATGGACAGCGATTTATCGCACCGATATTTGGTACTGAAATAAATAGCCATAGTCAAATACAATCCTATAAACAGCGAATTCTAACTCACCACAAATCCAAAATCTACATCTAGCTCCAGCCTAAGAGGAATGGAGAAAGAAAAAATTATATTGAACAGTTAACATGGTATAATTATCATAAATGTAAATTAACCCTTCACTGGCAAGCCCTCAACCCATGAAAATAGTCTAAGTCAAAACCATTAGAATAGTTGCCAGCATTTGAAAATGTTTTCCATGGACACTTTAGTAATCCAAACCAATTGGGACATCTCCTACTGAGCAAATGGGTCCTACCATGGGACGTGTCCTACCAAAGAGGCATGACTTCCCCTCTGCATTTTATATATAAGTGAACAATTTCAGAAAAATCTGAGTCACTATTCACTGGCCAGGACCCCCAATTATAGGAAAGTATTAAAAACTGTTCTGTGTGAAGTTTTTCTATTTCTACAAACACATAGGAATTAGGGGTTGTACAAGAAGAGAAAAACATGGCTGCTTTTTTCCAAAAATAGCACCATACCTGTCAACAAATTATGTGTTGTATTGCAACTTTGTTCTATTGAAGGAAATGGAGCTGAGCTACAATACCACACCCAACCTGTTAACAGATGTGGCGCTATTTGTGTAAGAAAGCAGCCATTAACTGTTTTGGTTAACCCCTTCCCGACATTTGACGTATCCATACGCCAAAGTCGGGTAGGGGAAGTATGGAGCGGGCTCACGGGGTGAAATCGCTCCATACGATGCTGGTGTCGGCTGTTTGTTACAGCCGACACTTCAGAGTAACGAGCGGCATCGCGCTCTAGCGCGATTCTGCTCGTTTAACTCGTTAAATGCCGCGGTCAATAGAGACCGCAGCATTTAAATCGTTAGAAAGAGGGGGGCGACCCCCTCTAACAGCTCATCACGCCCCCCGCAACGCAATCACGGGGGGCGATGGTTGCTATGGCTGTCTGGGGGCTTAATGAAAGCCCCCAGCCCAGGTCCGCCATCTTTGTACACCTATTAAGCCTTGCCTCCAGCAGGGCTTAATAGATGCCTGTCAGAATCACGATATACTGCAATACATTAGTATTGCAGTATATCGTGCAAGCGATCTAACGATCGCTGGTTGAAGTCCCCTAGGGGGACTAATAAAAAAAGTAAAAATGAGTTAAAGTTTTTTTTTTGTGTTAAAAAAAATAATATATATATATTATATATATATATATATATATATATATATATATATAAAAAGTAAAACAAAAACCCTATTCCCATTTTCCCCCTAGAGCATAATAAAAAATAAAAAAAATAAACATAATTGGTATTGCCGCGTCCGTAAAAGTCTGAACTATTACAATATATCATTATGTAACCCACACGGTGAACGCCATCAAAAAAAAAAAAAATTGTAAACGCCAGAATGTCTATTTTTTGGTCACCTAATCTCCCACAAAAAATGAAATAAAAAGTGATAAAACCGTTGCATGCACACCAAAATAGTATTATTAAAAACTATAGCTTATCCCGCAAAAAATAAGCCCTCATACCACTTAATCGACGGAAAAGTAAAAAAGTTATGGCTCTCGTAATTTGGCGACACAAAATAAATTTTCTTTTTTACACTTTGGCTTTTACTTGTAAAAGTAGTAAAATATAGAAAAAACTAGACATATTTGGTATCGCCGTAATCGTATTGACCCACAGAATAAAGTTAACATGTTGTTTTAATTGCACAGTGAATTTGTAAAAACGGCGCGCAAAAAACCATGGAGGAATCGCTGTTTTTTTCATTTTCTACCCCACAAATTATTTTTTTCCCGTTTCCTAGTACGTTATATGGCAAAATAAATGGTACTATGAAAAACTACAACTCATCCCGCAAAAATCAAGCCCTCATAGGACTATATAGACAGAAAAATAAAGACGTTATGGCTTCTGGAAGGTGGGGAGGAAAAAACGATAATGAAAATCTGAAAGTTGTTTACGACGGGAAGGGACCATCTTTCAACTAACCTGATGCAGAAAATTCTACTTGGTAAATCACACCATTACACAGGCACTGTACTTACCACTGGTGGTGGTGGGTTGCATGTGATCAGGACTGGTCAGTTTTAGAGGATGGGGCTGATGTTTCCAACCTTGGGGAAAGACCAAAGCAATGTTCAGTGTGCAAGGCATCAAAATTAACCCCTCTCCAGCCAGACCTGTCCTCTGTCACCAGGTTGCCTGGCAAGGCACTAGTTGAGAATTTGTGGGGGTTACCCCATTTTGTCTCTTTGATTTATTAATTTCATGAACACATAATATGCCTAGATACATGGCCCCAGCAGACAATATCACATATGATAGGATTAATACATAATACTACAGCTTCACTGCTGAGCGACTTCGGCAAGCAGTGGTAAGCGCAGGCATAGTGCAGGGCGGCTTCAAGGATGGCACTTGAAATTTTAATATGATTTGAACAAAATGGGTATCGCTGCGTCCGTAAAAGTCCAAGCTATTACAATATACCATTATTGAACTCGCACGGTGAACGCCGTGAAAAAAAAAGAATTTTAAACGGCAAAATGGCAGTTTTTGGCCACCTTCGCTCTACCAAAAAATTTAATAAGTGCTCAAAAAGTCTTATGTACCAAAAAATGGTACCAATAAAAAAAATGAAAAAGCAAAACATGGATCAGTCGGAAAGGGTTAATTACTTTCTAATGAAAAAATATTTATGACCACATGTGGGGTATTGCCGTACTCGGGAGAAATTGCTTTACAAATGTCGGGGTGCATTTTCTCCTTTATTCTTTGTGAAATTGAAAAAATTCAACATTTTAGTGGAAATAATGTTGATATTAATTTTAATTCTAATAAATTCTGCAAAAGACGTGTGGGGCCTAAATGCTCACTATACCCCTAGATAGATTCCTTAAGTGGTGTAGTTTCCCAAATGGGGTTACTTTTGGGGGGCTTCCACTGTTTCAGTCTCTCAGTGGCTTTGCAAATTCGACATGACACCCAAAAACTATTCCAGCTAAATTTGAGCTCCAAAAGCCAAATAGCGCTCCTTCCGTTCTAAGCCCCGGTGTGGGTCCAAACAGCAGTTTATTACCACATATGGCGTATTTCCGTAATCGGGAGAAATTGTTTGACAAATGTTGGGGTACAAACCGAACAATACCCCAATTGATACTAGTGGTCCTAGTGACTAATTTAAACAAAACCAGAAAAAGAAACAAGTCACGACCGGGTATTTGGAAAAATACAAACAATCTTTATTAACCCGTTAGTGACCGGCCCATCGTGTTTCTACGTTGGTCACTAACGGGCCTTATTCCGATGCCATAGACTTTTTACGTCGCGGCATCGGATTAAGTAAACAGAGAGGCAGCTGAGGGCTGGGAGCGTCCCTGCTCTGCCGGGTGAGATCGATATTAGTATCGATCTGACCCGTTTAACCCCTCAGATGCGGTGCTCAATAGCGAGCACCGCATCTGAGTGGTTTTGGAGAGAGGGAGGGAGCTCCCTCTCTCTCCCACCGACACCCGGCGATACGATCGCCGAGTGTGTCTGCGATGGCAGCCGGGGGCCTAATAAAGGCCCCCAGGTCTGCCTGTAGTGTATGCCTGCTAGGTCATGCCTCTGGAATGACCTAGCAGATGACTGTCCGTTTTAAACAAAAGTATTGCAGTGTATTATAATAGCGATCGCAGAATCGCATATTAAAGTCCCCTAGTGGGACTAGTAAAAAAGTTAAAAAAAAGTTTAATAAAGTTAATAAAAAAAAAAATGTGAAAAAAAAATGAAAAACCCACTTTTCCCCTTACAAAATGCTTTAGTATTAAAAAACCAAAATAAAGTAAAAAAGTTACACATATTTGGTATCGCCGCGTCCGTAACGACCCCGACTATAAATCTATAACATTATTTAACCCGCACGATGAACGCCGTAAAAAATTAAATAAAAAAAGATGGAAAAATTGCTGTTTTCTGTGAATCCTGACTTCAAAAAAAATGTGATTAAAAAGTGATCAAAAAGTCGCATCTACTCCAAAATGGTACCAATAAAAACTACAAGTCATCCCGCAAAAAAAAGCCCTCATACAGCTGCATCGGCGAAAAAATAAAAACGTTACGGCTCTTCAAATATGGAGACACAAAAACAAATAATTTTGAAAAAAAAGCGTTTTTACTGTATAAAAGTAGTAAAACATACGAAAACTATACAAATTTGGTATCGTTGCAATCGTAACAACCCGCTGAATAAAGTTATTGTGTTATTTATACCACACGGTAAACGGCGTAGATTTAGGATGCAAAAAAGAGTGGCGAAATGTCAGATTTTTTTCTATTTCCCCCCCAAAAAAAGTTAATAAAAGTTAATCAATGAATAATATGTACCTCAAAATGGTGCTATTATAAAATACAACTTGTCCTGCAAAAAACAAGACCTTATACAGCTATGTCGACGCAAAAATAAAAGAGTTATAGCTCTTGGAATGCGACGATTGAAAAACGTAAAAAATAGCTTGGTCATTAAAGGGAATGTGTTGCCAGAAAAACATGTTTTTTTTTTAAAAAATTAAACATTTAGTGTGTGGGTGATTAAACATTGTTCAAATTTTTTTTATTTTTTTCACGAGTCAGGAAATAGTCAGGAAATATTATAAATTAATTCTAATTTATAATACTACCCATTTTTGGTCACTAGATGGAGCTATTCCCAAAATTGCAGCATTGCAACATTGGGTTAAAAGCCCTCGCTCTAGTGAGCTCTCAGCATCCCCCCCTCCTTTATCCTGGCTAGTGCCGGGATAAACGAGGGGTTTGAACGGTGTAACCTCCTACACTGTGTCGCCATTTTTTGAGCTAACACACAGTGTAGTAGGTTTACATACAGTAGTAAACACACACAAACACGAACATACATTGAAATCTCTTACCTGCTCCTGCCGCCGCGGCTCCCTCCGGCCCGTCCGCTCCGTTTGCTGCCGCTGGTCCAAGTGCACAAATCCGGAAGCCGCGACCGGAAGTATTAATATTACTGTCCGGCCGCGACTTCCGGTCCACAGGAAAATGGCGCCGGACGGCGCCAATTTCGAATTGGACTGTGTGGGAGCGGCGCATGCGCAGTTCCCACACAGACGCCGTACACTGAAGTCAATGGGACGGGAGCCGTTCGCAGTCCCTATGGGACTGTGGCTGCCGTATTCCATGTCTGTATGTGTCGTTAATCGACACAGACAGAAATGGAACAAAAAATGGCAGCCCTCATAGGGAAGAAAAAGTGTAAAAATAAGAAAAAGTAAAACACAAACACACAAATAAATATAAACGTTTTTAATAAAGCACTAACATCTTGAACATATGAAAATTTTTTTGGGTGATGATACTGTTCCTTTAAGGTCTAAAATAAGCTGGTCATTAAGGGGTTAAAGTCAATTAGACACATAGAGACAACATATAACAATTAAACATAATAAAATGCCATGGACCCTCGAACACAAATGGAATCCGAACATAAAAGCAGAGTGGCCCCCCAGATGTAAAAATGGTCTAACAAATCCTATATACGGCTAAAGTGCATAAATACATATTATTGAGCAGGTACTAGGCATGGTACGCTTTGCACAGATGAACACATAAATAAGAATAGAGAGTATATATAAAGTGCAATCTTAAGTATAAACAACATGCAAAGTAGTATACCTACACCTGCGTATAAGAAGATGAATAGGAGATCAGGACCGGGAGGGGGGACCTCTACTTGACCTGACGCGCGTTTCGCTGGTGCTTCATCAGGGGTTGATGTCCAAATGCCCCAGTTAGCCCTAGATATACCTTCCTCACTGGTGGTTTACAGGTAAAATCCCAGCTGTTTCTTATCAGGTGGTTAGATACATCCCGCCCACCCACGATAGCGTCCTATCGTGCAGTCCCATATCAAAATATCCTCCTCCCAGGTCTGCCTCCAGCGGCATGGCCACGCCAAGCGGGCGGGGGAATGCAATCCACCTGTCCGCTCGATGCGGCACCGTAACAGAAGAACAGAAGCAGGGAGCCGAAGATGAAGAACTCAAAAATTAGTAGCAATCCAATTTTGGCCCAAAGTCAAAGATATATATCCCGAACACTTAGGTGAAAAGTAGATTGAAAAGCCCAGCAGATCTCATTAAACAACAGCAGCGGGACGAGGCGTCCCGTTGCTAAGTGACAGTCCAGCGTGAGAACAGCAATTGCTGTCTAACACGCTGGAGAGCATAGCACAGCATTAGAAGCCGAGGTCGCTGTCCAACGTGCTGAAGTACTCAGCACAGCCGTCAAACATAAATAACAAGGAAAGTCAGAGCAGTCGCTGTCCAAGGTGCTGAAGCTGGCTATCCGAATCCATATAGCGCTTCAGAGCTGAAACACAGTGCCGGAATTAACCAGCAATGCTGTGAAAGGTGAAAAACGAAAAAAAAAAAAAAAAAAAGGAGGAAGGAAAATGAAAATGGCCAAAGATATATATATATATATAGGAGTAAAATGAAAAAAGTGAATAGTTGTGAATGTGAGAGTGGTAAGATAGCGTGAAAAATGGAAACCAAAAAGTGGTAAGAAAAAAAATGATGAAACAACAAGTGTTAATTAATTGATGCTGAAGAAGAAAAAAAGAGAGAACGATATGATTAGTAATAATGCAATAGAAAACCGTACATATAACGAGAAGATTATGAATATGCGGTAATTGAAACCGAAAGTGAATAAGCACCAAAAATGACAATCGATACGAATGGCCAAAAAATATATATATATAAATTGATGTACATAGAAATATACATAAATCTAATTAAATTTAATCCAGTGTGTGTACATGTGAACGGACAAAAGAATATGTGCAAAGTGCACAAGTATGTGCTAAAAATATAGCTGCATGATGAACAATTAGTATCAGTAATACTAAACGTGAAGCACAAAAATTGACAGGTAGGGAAGGGAAAAGGGGGAGATAGGAAGGGGGGGGAGTGAAAGGGGAAGAACAGGAAAAAGGGAAACGGGGTATAAACGAACAAAAATTTTTTTTTCAATAAGTGACCAAGATAATTGGTGATAAAAGGATGATGAAAAATACCAAATGGATAAAAGTGACAGTGATTGCAGATATAGATAATTAATAAGCCAGACCTCAATAAATAAATGGAACAGTTAATTCATAGTGACTGCAATATAAAAGAAAAATAACAACTAACTAATTCAGTATAATTTATTGTGTCGATCTGTGCAAGAGTACCAATAGCAAAAAAAACAAAAATACAAAAATGATCACAAACAAAATACACAAATATGAAAGTGATCATGTGCTAAAAAGTCAATAAGAAAAGGATTATCTATAAATATATATATATATATATACAGGTGATCAATGATAAACGTGATTGAAGAATCCGGGAAAGTCGGCCCACCACTGGCCACAGGACGAATCTGCAAGATGTCACTCTAAATTCATAACAGGATTATCACGGGGACTTGAACTGGATCCAAAACTCCATACTAATAGTACGGCAGGGGTCATGCTGTAAGGCAACAAAGATCTTGTAACAAGATAATGATTTCTTATCATCAAGCTCAGAACAGCTAGGATAATGTTTGACCTCAAATATAAAGATCAATATCCATGTATGTCTAGATAGAAGGAAAAGGCATAAGGGGAATGGCAAGTAGGAAACCCAATGTACAAAGACATAAAAATAAGAATAAAAGAATGAAAACAATGACAACAAATTAAAAAGTACAGGGATAAAATATTGGTGGACACCAATAAGAGTGGCAATACTCAAACCAAAGAAAAGGAACCATGATTTAACTAAGGCGATTTCAAAGAAATGGTGCAAAGCTGTTGTACTCATTAAGACCATATGGATGTAAGGATCCCAACCTCATAATCCAGGTAGTTTCTTTCTGTCCCAAGCAGGGGCGTAGCTAAAGGCTCATGGGCCCCGATGCAAAAGTTCTTATTGGGCCCCCCCCCGCAAACTTCTCATGGCCGACGGTCCGCAGCTTTCAGCTGCATCGCTGGGTCTAAGTGACCCAACAATGCAGCACTAGCAGCCGGGGCGTCACTAAGGGCTTAAAGTGTCAGGGGAAATAGCCCCAATACATATGTGTCCGCCCCCAAAAAAATGTGTGTATAGGAGACCGCATATCTATAGCACTACGACCCTATAAACTATGGATAGGATTAGATACAGTGGTTCAGCAGACAGTATCACACATGATAGGATTAGAGATAGGGCCCAGCAGACAGTATCACACATGATAGGATTAGATACAGTGGCCCAGCAGACAGTATCACACATGATAGGATTAGATACAGTGGCCCAGCAGACAGTATCACACATGATAGGATTAGATACAGTGGCTCAGCAGACAGTATCATATATATCATAGCTATATATTCTTTTCTATATTGTTTTTAACCCACAGTATACTCACATACTTATTTTGGAGAACTGCTCTGGTTACTAAAAGACGCACCAGACCATAAACATGACTCATGGAACCCAGCTAACACGCACGGAACTAGCTGAAAAAGTCTTTGGCAATTCTGATCACCCCATCGAAAACAACCAGGAAATGGAAGATTTATTCCATACCTTAGAAAAACATTTAGCGCAACAAGCCAAAATATGGTGGGACCTCACCACCTTGAAAAACTACATTGCCAAAGATATGATTCCCAGGGGCCTGCGACTTAGAAAAACGCCTACTTTCATTTACACGGAAGACTTTCAGAAGGAGTGGAACCAAACCCTATCAACATGTTCCATCAGTTTGATGAAGTTAATCACCAAACAAGAAGAACTAAAACTGATGGAACTAGATACCAATATCATGGATACTAGAAAATCACTTGAGGTTTTTTCCAGCTCACCTTCCTTCTCTCTTCTTTACACCCGGACATCATCTGCCATCAATAAACTGGACCATTCTGTTGCAGAAACAAAAAAAAGTAAGTTCCAACGAGACATAAGAGACTATACACACAATGAAGTCTACAATTGGAGCAAAAGAACAAGAAATGTCATAAGACCGAGACCCATCCTAAAAAAACGTAACCAATACTACAACCAATACCGAGATCTACCAAACAGAGTAAGTTTTAGTTCTACTGAACCAGACTCTGCTGATGGCATTTCAGAGGATGAAAACACCAGGACACGCCCTCATTCTACTCATAGACCAGAAAACCACAACTACCAGTCAAAAAACGAGGTAGGAGGGGCGGTAGGAAGCATAAGTCGACCAAATCAAGAACAATATCGCCGCCTCCGCCCCCGAAAATTCCAGCAATATTAAAAATGAATGTCACCAATCTATCTTCCACCTCATTGACTACGGATCAAATTGAAGTTCTGTCTCTAGGCCTAAATTTTGCTCCAATGAACAACTTCAACCTCTTTAATACACTACTAGACATAAACAAATTTATCCGTAACCTGACTGTCAAAAAACATTTTCTTTCGTTGGAAACAACTCAAGCGGATAATACTACATCATCATCCTTTCCCAGTACATCTGTGGACGAGGAAAGACCTTCTTCCAATGTATCTCCTACTACATCTAATTTCTCCTTTCAGGAACTTACCACCCTAGCGTGTCTGGACCATCTACGCACGGAAACCTCCAACCAAACGGTAACAACAGCCTCCAATTTCATAACATCCAATCCCAAGTTTTATCCCATCGGGTCACGAACGGATTCAATGGACCGTTTCCAAATAGTTATGGAAAAAGAACTACAAAACCTTGCAGACGGCCTCAAATCCCAACATCAGAAAACAAATATGTCGACTCGCCTTAAGAAAGCAGCGAAATCACTGCACGATAACAACGATATAGTCATAAAAATGGCAGATAAAGGAGGCAACGTCACAGTAATGAACAAACAAGATTACAAACAATCCATTATGGACATTTTATCTGATGAAACCACCTACAAAAAATTGGACAAAAATCCTCTGGAGAACATAAAAAGCCGGATGAAAAAATTACTCAACGATGGCCAACAAGGAGGTTTCATAAACCAGAAACAGATGGATTTCATATTTATTGAACAACCAATCACCCCTATCATCCACGCGCTTCCTAAGACACACAAACAGACTTTCCCTCCACCTATGAGACCCATTGTCTCAGGTATTGGATCAATTCTGGAGAGACTGTCAGAGTGGCTCGACACATTATTGCAACCGCTAGCACAAAAAACTCCCGGTTTCCTTAGTGACACAAAAAGTGTCCTGAATTCGTTACACAACAAACGATGGGAAAAAAACTATACATGGCTAACATGTGATGTTGTATCACTGTACACATCAATTCCCCATCATATAGCTCATGCCGCCCTGGACTATCACCTGTCCAAACATAGCATCTATGAAAAAAACTTCCAAACTTACATCTTGGAAGTACTCATGTTTTTAATGACTAACAACTACTTTCAATTTGATGCAAAATATTATCTCCAACTAAAGGGCGTCTCCATGGGAGCCAAGTTCTCTCCATCAATAGCGAACTTAGTAATGTCATGGTGGGAACAATCGCACATTTTCTCTACGGATAACATACATGGCCATTGTATTGAATGGTACGGTAGATATATCGATGATATCTTGCTTATCTGGAAAGGGGACAGTAACATCATCCCGATGTTTGTAGAAGCCTTAAACCACAACCAATGCAACCTCAAGTTTACATACAACTACAATACTACCAACATTGTATTTTTAGACTTGGAACTTTTTGGCAAAGCAGGCCACATCATATCTACTCAAACCCATCGAAAACCCACATCTACAAATAGCATACTCCATGCGAAAAGCAACCATTCAAGACAAACCATCAAGGCCATACCAGTGGGAGAGATGCACCGGGCCAAACGCAATTGCACCTCTCAAAGCCAGTTCGAAATAGAACAAGAAAAAATTAAGATCAGACTCAAAGCAAGAGGCTACCCTCAATGGTCACTCAGTAGAGCAAGTAACATCATGACCAAAAAATCGAGACCACAGTTACTTGAATATTGTAACCAAAATACTGAAACAAGTCCTACAAACCCACATGCCGGTAACCAGCCTACATTGATCCTACAACAGAGTAACCAGTTTGCGCAAATTAAAAATATAATCACCAACTACTTACCCATCCTCAAGGAAGACGACAGCATGCGTTCTATCCTGGCCGGAGGATGTCGTATCGTGGCAAGAAAAGCCCCCTCGTTAGGTAGCGTCCTGTCCCCGTCATTTTTTACATCTAATGAAAATACAAAGACAACGTGGTTAGAGACCAAAGGTTTCTACAAGTGCGGCCAGCACCCTTGCAAGGTGTGCTCTTACGCTTATCCAACCAAAAGCTTCAATGATTCTACCCAAACAGACACATTCACTATTCAGAATTACATCAACTGTAATTCTGAATCTGTCATCTACATAATAGAGTGCACCGAATGCCAACTGAAGTACGTAGGTTGCACTAATCGGAAACTAAAGACGAGAATTTTGGAACACCTCAGCTACGTAAGAAACATTAATATTCTCAACATTTCGAATGCTGCAAAACATTTCATACTTCACCACAACCGAACCACAAAAACCTTACGGTGTTACGCCATCGAAAAGATTCATCCCTCCACAAGGGGAGGCGACATAAAACATAAAACCCACCTCAGGGAGGCATATTGGATTTTTAGATTAAAAACAAGACATCCAGATGATCTCAACCTAAGAAAAGAACTGATGTTCCAATATTAATGCAATAACCATCTCGCTATTATAGTCTTCCATACCTTCTCCCTCGTTCCATGACCTTATGGCCACCATACATTGACCAGTTCCTATGTCCAGCTTCTCCAACCTTTGTACATACATAACATGTGCTTTTTGATATGTACAATATGCACCAACCCACATAGCCTTGTTCCCTTTTATTGCATTTTATTGTTGTTGTAGTTGTTGTCCTGTCCCCACTTTCCTCACTTCACCCTCCATCCTCGCCATTATATTGAGCGTGTTATCATCATCAATATTTTTTTGTCAAACTTGCTACATATCCCCCGCAATTAACGGGTATCTATACATATATATCCTTAGGATCCTACATACACTATATATGTGCATGCCCATCGGGTTATTGATTATTTCGTCTAGGTTTAGTATCCATGTATTTCTACGTCTACCCGTTCGATTTTCATCTTAGATTTTACATGAGGGACATATTATTACTTTCGCTAGTCACTCACCCCAGTCATAGAACTCAGGCAGAATCCATTAGTGACATCAAACGTGGGATCTTGGCACTCCGGCTGCTGACGTGCGTCCCACACAATACGAGACCTGGAACGCAAACAGCCAATTAAACTGAGGACACATACAAAAATTAGAATATCCCACAAAAAATCTTCTGCATTTACGACTAACCATCCTTAAAGACTAAACACACTAATAACGACAGATTCTATCTCTAACTAGACCAACACTCACCCGACACCAAGGCTAAATGAGTGCACGGACAGAACCATAACTTCCGGTTTGCGTTCCAAAGGTTCAACCAACCTTGGAACGCAATAAAAAATCAGCTGTCCTTCCGGATCCAGGATATAAAATGACAGCGCGCTCAGTTCAAAATACATCACAGCCAAGTCTAAGGACGCCGAAGCCGTCCGAAACGCGTAGGCTCTGAGGACATCCCCCTCTTGCTTTCTTCACACCAGGACTTCACAGCAATTGATTTTACCGAACTTTGACCATTAAACTTGGAAATTGCTTCCATTTTACTCCACTCAGCGCTGGATCCTACCACCCCTTTTCTTCGCAGTATCACACATGATAGGATTAGAGATAGGGCCCAGCAGACAGTATCACACATGATAGGATTAGATAAAGTGGCCCAGCAGACAGTATCACACATGATAGGATTAGATACACTGCTCAGCAGCCAGTATCACACATGATAGGATTAGATACAGAGCTCAGCAGACAGTATCACACATGATAGGATTAGATACAGTGGCTCAGCAGACAGTATCACACATGATAGGATTAGATACAGTGGCTCAGTAGACAGTATCACACATGATTGGATTCGATATAGGGCCCAGCAGACAGTATCACACATGATCGGATTAGATACAGGACTCAGCAGACAGTATCACACATGATAGGATTAGATATAGGGCCCAGCAGACAGTATCACACATGATAGGATTAGATACAGTGGCTCAGCAGACAGTATCACACATGATAGGATTAGAGATAGGGCCCAGCAGACAGTATCACACATGATAGGATTAGATACAGTGGCCCAGCAGACAGTATCACACATGATAGGATTAGATACAGTGGCCCAGCAGACAGTATCACACATGATAGGATTAGATACAATCACTCAGCAGTCAGTATCACACATGATAGGATTAGATACACTGCTCAGCAGCCAGTATCACACATGATAGGATTAGATACAGAGCTCAGCAGACAGTATCACACATGATAGGATTAGATACAGTGGCTCAGCAGACAGTATCACACATGATAGGATTAGATACAGTGGCTCAGCAGACAGTATCACACATGATTGGATTCGATATAGGGCCCAGCAGACAGTATCACACATGATCGGATTAGATACAGGACTCAGCAGACAGTATCACACATGATAGGATTAGATATAGGGCCCAGCAGACAGTATCACACATGATTGGATTAGATATAGGGCCCAGCAGACAGTATCACACATGATTGGATTAGATACACAGCTCAGCAGACAGTATCACACATGATTGGATTAGATACAGGGCCCAGCTCGCTGTCATTGCGTCTCCAGCGCTGGACCCAGGAAAGGTAAGAATAATAATTTTGCTTCTTTATGTGTTACTGATTATTTTTGTGTGTTTGTGTTTTTTTTACAGGTTCGGTTGTTGGACTTCGGATACGAGGACTTCAATAACGGCGTTTTTTATTCTCAATAAAATGGTTAATGAGGGTTGTGTTTTTTTATTTCAATAAAATATTTTTTCTATGTGCTTGTACTTTTTAAACTTTATTATCACCGCCTTAGTAATGGCCGCTGGCTGATTGACAACCTCCATTACTAAGGCGGGGCTTAATGTTAGCCCATGCAAAGGCCAAAACTAACCCCCATTATTACCCCGGTACCCACCGCCACCAGGGATGCTGGGAAGAGCCGGGTACGAACCAGTACCCGACCATCTGTAGTGACGGGCAGGCACCGGGGTGGCCGCAGGCTGGTAGTATTAGGCTGGGGAAGGCCAAAAACAGTGGCACCTACTACCCTGGTAATGCTGCCTGCTGCTGCTGAGTTGTATCTGGCTGGTTATGAAAATTGGGGGGGGGGGGGCCCACATCGTTCTTTCCAATTATTTTTTATTTTATTTTTTTTAAATGACGTGGGGTCCCCCCCATTTTTCATAACCAGCCAGATACAATAAAGCAGCAGCAGCCTAGCATCACCAGGGTGGGAAGGGCCACTGTTTTTGGCCTTTCCCCTGCTGATACTACCAGCCTGCGGCCACCCCAGTGGCCGACCATCACTACAGATGCTCAGGTACTGGATCGTACCCGGCTCTTCCCAGCACCCCTGGTGGCGGTGGGTACCGGGGTAATAAAGGGGGTTAGTGTTAGCCTCTGCACCGGCTAACACTAAGCCCCGCCTTAGCAATGGACGTCGTGAATCAGCCGGCGGCCATTACTAAGGCGGTAGTAATATAGTTTAAAAAAAACACAAACACATAGAAAAAATATTTTATTGAAATAAAAAAAAAACCCGCACAACCCTCATTAACCATTTTATTGATAATAAAGAAAAAGCCGTCAACGAAGTAGTCCTGGAATCCGACGTAGACCAACGACCGAACCTGTAAGAAAACACACAAGAAAAACTATTAGTAACACAGGCTTAGATACAGGGCCCATGTGTGATACTGTCTGTGGGACCCTGTATCTAAGCCTACCACAAGGTAGGCTTAGATACAGGGTCCAGCAGACAGTAATCTTATACAGTATAAGATTACTGTGTGCTGGGGCCCTGTATCTAAACCGACAGTGTGGTAGGCTTAGATACAGGGTCCCACAGACAGGATCACACATGGGCCATGTATCTAAGCCTACCATGTGATTGTCTTAGATATAGGGCCCAGCAGACAGGATCACACAATCTGTGATCCTGTCTCATGGGCCCTCTAAGCCTGCTACATCGTAGGCTTAAAGGGGTTGTGCAGTCCCTAAACATTGATGGCCTATCCTCAGGATAGGCCATCAATAGCTGATGTGTCTGGGTCCAACTCCCGGGACCTTCCTGGTTCCGGATCGCAGCGGAGGTCCTGATGTCACAGCGCTATGCGCCGTGCACAACATCGAGAGGACAGAACTTCCGCCGCGGCTGAAGAGGAAGGTAAGATTAGTTGCCCTGGCTGGCGGGGTCCGACTCCCGGGACCCGCCAATCAGCTGTTTTGAAAGGCCGCAGCACTCGTACGAGAGCTGCTTCCCCTTCATTTCACTACTCGCTCACACTGTGAATCGCCGACACGGAATGAAGTGACAGGAATGAAGGGGAGCAGCTCTCGTACGAGTGCTGCGGCCCCTTCAAAACAGCTGATTGGCGGGTCCCGGGAGTCAGACCCCGCCAGTCAGGGCAACTAATCTTACCTTCCTCTTCAGCCGCGGCGGAAGTTCTGTCCTCTCGATGTTGTGCGCGGCGCATAGCGCTGTGACGTCAGGACCTCCGCTGCGATCCGGAACCAGGAAGGTAAGGTCAGTCTGTTACTATAGTAACAGGGGCCCGCGGCCCGAGTTACTATAGTAACTTTTTATTGATATGGTGCGGGGGGCTGTGGGCCCCCGGTCGCAATTGCGACCGCTGCGACCCCTATAGCTACGCCAGTGTAGATATGAGATAGATAGATGAGATAGATAGATAGATAGATACTTTGTCTGTTATGCTAAACTGTCAGCCCTGAGGTGTGACTGCTCAGCATGACAGACATACATACACACAGTGAAGGGGTTAAGAGCTGGATTACTAGTTGCTACTTACATCTGCTGTGGGGTCAGCAGCTCGTACTGCAGGGGAGCAGCAGACACGCACACCATCTTCTTGCTGTAGCCATTCCTTTCCCTCTGCACAGGTCACGAGGAAGAGGGAAACAGCAAGAAGTGAGCTGATTGGGTGGACAGTACAGTGGGCGGGCCTGGGTCTCGTAAGATGGGTGGATTCATCTATCATTCATTTTCCACCCTCTTGTTCCCCCTCCACGCAATGACTCTCTGACAGCTGAGCTGCCACCAATGCTTTAAGCTACATTACTGGGTCTCTTTTGTACCACAGCAGGGACCCAGCAATGTAGAGTAATCATTGCAGCGCTAGTGTGGTGAGGGGGGCCTGCGGGCCCCCCTAGCTACGGGGCCCGGTCGCAGTTGCGACCGCTGCGACCCCTATAGCTACGCCACTGGTCCCAAGGACTTCTTCCAATTTCCACCCCTTGGACCAATCAGTACACGATCGATAGCTCTCACTTTCAGGAGTGATGCGTCACAGTTGTGAAATAACCTAAAATGGCGAGGAATCGTATTAAGTTGTGATACGTCTTCAATTCCCATAGCTGCTTGGATGCTCAATACATGTACTCGTACTCTCCTACGGAGTTGTCTGGTCGTCATACCTACATAAATTTTGTCACAAGGACAAATAGCAAAGTGGGAGAAATTGTTTGACAAATGTTGGGGTGCTTTTTCTCCTTTAATCCTTGTAAAAATTAAAAATGTCTAAGTTCTTACAGAAAAAAAGTAGATTTTTACCTTTACAGACTAATTCCAATGAATTCAGCAAAACAACTGTGGGGTCAAAATGCTAACTTTACACCTAGAAAAATTCCTTGAGGGGTGTAGTTTCCAAAATGGGGTCACTATTGGGGGGTTTCCACTGTTTAAAACCCTCCAGTGCATTGCAAACGCGACACGGCACTGAAAACTATTCCAGCAAAATCAGAAATCCAAAATCCAAATGGTGCTCCTTCTCTTCTGAGCCCTGCTGTGGTTCCAAACAGCAGTTTATTACCACATATAGGGTATTGCTATAATCGGAAGAAATTGCTTTACATATGTTGGGGTGTTTTTTCTACTTTATTCCTTGTAAAAATTAAAAATTTCTAAGTTTTTTCACAAAATAAGTAGATTTTCATCTTCACATACTAATTCAAATAAATTTAGCAAAAAAACTCTGGGTTCAAAATGTTAACTATACACATAGATAAAATCCTTGAGGGGTATAGTTTCCAAAATGGGGTCACTTTTGGGGGGTCTTTACTGTTTTGGTACCACAAGACTTCTTCAAACCTGACATGGTGCCTAAAATATATTCTAAAAAAAGGAGGCCCCAAAATCCACTAGGTGCTCCTTTGCTTCTGAGGCCTGTGTTTCAGTCCATTATCGCACTAGGACCACATGTGGGATATTTCTAAAAACAGCAGAATCTGGGCAATAAATATTGAGTTGCATTTCTTGGGTAAAACCTTCTGTCGTACAGAAAAAATTTATTACAAATGAATTTTCGAAACAAAAAATGAAATTTGTAAATTTCACCTCTACTTTGCATTAATTCCTGTGAAACGCCTAAAGGGTTAACACACTTTCTGAATGCTGTTTTGAATACTTTGAGGGGTGCAGTTTTCAAAATGGGGTGATTTATGGGGACTTTCTAATATATAGGGCCCCCAAAGCCACTTCAGAACTGAACTGGTCCCTGAAAAAATAAGCTTTTGAAATTTTCTTGAAAATATGAGAAATTGCTGCTAAAGTTCTAAGCCTTGTAACGTCCTAGAAAAATAAAAGAATGTTCAAAAAATAATGCAAACATAAAATAGACCTATGGGAAATATAAACTAGTAGGTATTTTTGTGTGGTATTACTATCTTTTTTACAAGTAGATACATTAAAATTTAGAAAAATGCTAATTTTTGCTAATTTTCTCTAAATCTTGGTGTTTTTTACAAATAAATATTGAATTTATCGACCAAATTTTTTCCCTAACATAAAGTACAATATGTCACGAGAAAACTATCTCAGAATCACTTGGATAGGCAAAAGCATTCCGGAGTTATTACCACATAAAGTGACACAGTCCTGAAGGCCAAAACAGGCTCAGTCCTGAAGGGGTTAAGGCTATGTTCACACTGTGGATTTTGCTTGGCGGGTCCCACAACAAAATCCGCAGTGGAATTATTCCTGCTGTCAGCGGGAAGATTTCTACTCCCATTCACTTCAATAGGAGGTTTGCATTCACTTCAATAGGAGGTTTGGGTGGAATCCGCCCGAGGATCAGGCCGGACGCTTCTTTTATCCGCTAAATATAGAAAATATGTGGTAATATAATCAGGGGAAAAAAAGTATTTACAATGTGTAGGTAAGGGTCAAATATAAACACAGCTGTTTTCTCATTTTACACTGGAGTGTCCTGTTAATACAGAACAACTTGACTATGGTTCAGTTCACACTTGACTAGGAAGGAGTAGAACTGGATGCTTTAAACTTCTCATTTTTAATCCATTCCTAGTTTTAGCTACAAAAACTGCATCAAACAATATAAAATGTGTCTGATGGTTATTTCTTAATGGATATTTTGTGTGTCGGTGTCCATACGTGGAGAACACACCTTCAGTTTCATACCAAGGCTATGTTCAGATTTGGCAAATGTGTTGTAAAAATTCCTGCGACAGTTCCACATATCTTAATGGAGTCTGTAAACACCCCTGCACATGCTGCAGAAACCACTCCGTTCAGATCCACGGAACATGTGCAGACATATCTGTCACATGTTAAAATACCCAAATATATTTTATTTATGGACTTCATGCATTGGCAATAAATGTGAATTAGCCACTGTTAGTAAATAACGTTTCTAAAGATTCTTATCTGCGTCATGGCGTCCTTTTATAACGGATGTGACACAACTGCTAACAGAGGCTGTTAACAGGGCTTCGTATTTATCTATTTTTTGTTGAATTTTGTTCATCTTTGTATCCCCTTCTGTACATTTTTAGTTTATGTACATGTCCTCAGTTCATCTGTTACACTGTGTGTACCATCTAGCACAATAATATTTTCCAGATTCTTCAGGTTTCACTCCAGTGAGTTTAAGATAAACTTCTCCCTTACTTGTGTCTCTTGATAGAGTTATACGTCCCTGGACAGACGGAGCATAAGCTTTGCCATCTTGATAGATTATCCTTCCCAACCAGTCCAGGCCTTTCCCTTCAGGCTGTCTGACCCAGTTCACACCATACATGTTAGTGCTGTCAGTGAGGGAGGCCCCGGTCACTTTACAGGTCAGGTCCAGAGTCTCTGTTGGTTTCACCGTCCCAGGACCAGACTCCGCCATAGAGATTTGTGAAGTGACACCTACAGACAAAATAAATACACAACAATATATAAAACACATATTACATTTCATAAATCTAATTCTAAAAATCATTATTTATATAATAATTGATATTTTATATAAGTCTAAACTCACATTGTAGGCATAATACAACACAGAGGAACCATAGGAAATTCTTCATGTCTGGTCTGAGTAGTAAGTGAAACTGAAGCGGCTCAGTGGATATTTCCTGGAGTCTGTTCTCTGTTCTGTTTAAATTCTGAGTAAATTTGAATATATTTACATATTCACAATGCTAACAAATTAAACCAATGAAAAATATCTTTATAACTCTTAGAGACCCACTTTTCTGATGTAGAGTTCCAAATCCCCTGCATAGTCATAGAGTTAAAGGGGCTTTCCCACTAAGGACATTTATCACTTATCGCCATGCACACAGTCCTAGAAGCGTGTTTGTATTTTATCGGTGCTCTGACGTTGATTCCGCTTCGGTAGCAGATGACAGCGCAAAATATAGAGTTAATGTCCGGCACACGATCTAAGTAAAAACAACTTCTTTATTTCATATCATATAAAAGAAAACTGATAAAATTCCCAGGAAAGAGGCTTACACGTTTCAAGCCGGCAGGTTCTTACTCATAGCAACCAATGAAAAATATATTTATAACTCTTAGAACTTCACTTTTCTGTTATAGAGTTCCAAATCCCCTGCATAGTCATAGTTTCCTACTAAGGACATTTATCACTTATCCACAGGATAGGTAATAAATGCATAATCGCTAGGGGCCTAAATGTGTATAAAATGTGTATAACTCAACATTCTGTCAAGTCAGACACCGTTGCCAATTGTGGGGTCATCCCATAGTGAGCCCCGCCAATATTCTAGTTTAGTTGGTGAGCAGTATAAATACCATATTTGATACCTCCTCAGACAAAAGAAGAGTTTACGTTTTCTTTATTTTTTTTTCTTTTGCAATCTTCACATTTAATTTATCATTTATATACTGTAACATTTTCATTAGTTATATATTGTTAATAAAAAAATGCTATTTTTATTCACAATTGATGTTGGTGTGGACCTCTTTTGACATTTATAAAGTAATATGTAAAAATTAAAGTTTCTATGTATTCTTTAACCCCTTACCTGCTCAGCCATTTTTCAGATTTTCACTTTTGTTTTTTCCTCCCCACCTTCCAAAAGCTATAAAATGTTTTCTACAGCCTCTATTAAACTCTGAGAAATCCAAATGCAATAACCTCTGAAGCATCTTTTAGTGTCAGCTGCAGACAGCTAGAATTTTATCATTTACCTTTTATAGCACTGTCAGGGCTCGTCCACACGCAGCGGAATTGCTGCGTTTTTGTCCGTCCGGAATTGTGCATGGAAAAAACGCAGCAGAATACAGAAGCAGCATAGTGGATGAGATCTAACAAATCTCATCCACACGCTGCATAGAAATTCCTAGCCGAAATTGACATGCGGTGCGTAATTTTCGGACCGCAGCATGTCAATTCTTGCTGCGGAAAGTGAACAGAATTAGTGCGTTTTTCAGAGGAGATGTCACTATCTCCTGGCATTGTGAAAAAAGCAGCAATTTATGCACCATTTTGTCTGAAACTTTCAACAGAATTGCTGCAGAAATTTTCCTGCTTCTTCCGGGCTCGCCACGTTCCTGATGTTCAGAATATGGTTGCTGATTCACATTTTGTTCACTTTTCCCAGTAGGTAGACTCGGAATGGACCAGATGCTGGACTCGCTTTGGAGGATGCTGGATCTCAACTAGTTCCCTCCGTGAGGTCTTCCCTTGCCCTGTCCACCTGGGTGGTTTATGGTAATGCATGGAATGAATTGAAGTTGTTGGTGACTGGTCATTGTTTCAGCAGAACAGTCTGTGGTATCTGTGGTGCTTGCTCGCTCGTAGTGTCTCCAGCTTGGTTTCTCAGCGTCGTCTCGTGAGGTTGGCCTTTCTTTTTAAATTGCATGGTTGGCCAGAAGTGACCAAGTCTTTCTTTATTGTGCAGGTTTTAAAGAGCTGGAAGGAGTCCGCAATCCGGCGTAAATCTAGGCAACCAATTTATTTTCCTATCCTTTTGAAGCTATTGGAGGTTTTGCTGGGCATATGTTCTTCGAGATTTGAGGTGTCGCTTTTTGCGGTGTCTTTTGTTCTTTCCTTTTGGGGTGCACTGTGGGTATCCAAACTCGTCCCTATGACTGCGTCTCACCATAGGGGTCTTTTTTACAAGGATGTGATTTTGTTTAGTACAGGGGTTTGTTTTCGCATACGGCGTTCCAAGATGGATGTTTTCAGTAGTTGTTGTTGGGTTTCGTTACGCCCGGTTTCTGGCACCGCGTGCCCTGTCACCTCTGTTTCCCATTATTTAGGCTTGCGTCAACAAGGGGCTCACTTCTTGTTGCGTCTTGACAGAAGTCCGCTCACAAGGTTCCAGTTTTCGTCTGTTTTCAAGAAGGCCTTGGGCGCATGCTGGCATATTGCCTGGGGAATTCAGTACTTATTCCTTTCGCATAAGTACAGCTACTACTGCCAGCGAATTGGGTCTTCCGGATGATGAGGTTCATCGCATTGGTCACTGGAGCTCCAATTGTCTTACTGGCTATGTTCGCCCTGATTTATTGCTGCATAAATTTTCTTTTACTTTTGGGTTTCCGACTCTCCGTGTGGATTTTGGGCCATTCATATGTGTTTTGGGCAGAACTCAGAGCGTCCATCCTGCCAGGAGGTCTTTTATCAAGTTTTTTTTTAGATGCGGAAGCCTACTGGTGGGGTCTCCAGTGGCCTGCACTTCCTGCAGGCTTTGCCCGAAGTGGTGGAGATTAGCAGGCACCGAGTATTGGTGGTCCATATTGGGGCAATCATTTATGCTCTGTTCGTTAAGGAGAGTTGACCTCTCTCATTCAATCTGATTTAGAAAGGTTTGCCTACTTTTTTCTTGAACTGGTGATGGTATGGTCTGAGATAGTTCCCCGTGTGGTTTCGCAGGGTGCTCGGGATGTGAATGCTATCGAAACGGGTAGACGGCTTCATAACACCAGAGTGTCTTGTTTTGTTAGATCCAGAGGGGGTTTCGTGGTTAAACATAGGCAATTGAAAAGGGATAATTAGTGTTTGTTATTGCCGGATGGCGTTAATCTTACAGATATTTGCTTGGTCCTTTTTCTATTGGGTTTACAGGATGGCATTGAGAAGGCTTTATTTTTGTTGGCTAGTGGTTGTGGGGGTAGGAGTCGCATGTTTATAATGTTACACGTACTCCATATGGCGGTGTAAATAAGCTGGTTTTACTTTCATGCCCCCTTTCAGTCGGTAGGCTGGCATTCGGGTTTCTCATGGTTATATCATTCTTGTTTATATTTGTTATTTAAATTCAATAAAGCTGTGTCCGACCACGAGTCAACTTACGTTAAAAGGATATAATGTGTTGAGTGTTGAATTTATGTTAATAGGTTTTTGTTTCCCTTGCCTACCTATTGGTTGAAGATATAATCATGCATACATAACTACGCCTCCAATGCATATGTGAACAGGCCCTTATACTATTAGACACTGATTGCATGAACCACACTAGTTTTGTAGCCCCACAGGCGTATAGCCGCTGGGCCTGAGAATATGGCAGTTTTGGGGTTAATAAACTGCTGAATTTTTGGCTAGGGAATGGGTAGAGAGCCTCTATATGGTCAACCAATTAGATCTGGTTGTGAAGTCCGGGTTTATTGGTTGGATGTGGTTTGGGGGCAGTCTGTGACGTGCCCTAGTTAATAAAACATGTGATTCCCTCTTGCTCCCCCTCTTTTGGTCGTAACCTGTCCTTCCCTCCCTTTTACTGTTCTTTCCAATTCGTACTATTATATATATATTATAATACTAATTTTAAAAAAAAGAAAATAAATGATATACAAACTTTTATAGTAGTAGTTTTTTTAATTACATTTCTGTCAAGTGTATTTGCGTCATTGTTACAGCTGGCGGTATAAAAAAGGTGGTTTTACCTACATGCCCCCTTTCAATTGGTAGGCTGGCATTTGGATTTCTCATGGTTATACCATCCTTTTTTTATATTTATGTTATTTAAATTCAATAAAGCTGTGGCCGACCCTGAGTCAACCTATGTTAAAAGGACATAATGTGTAGAGTGGTTTATTTATTTAACCCCTTCCCGACCACCCCACGTAGATTAACGTGCTGCAGCATTGGTCCTTGTGCCTGCAGCCCGTTAATCTACTTGTGCCCCTAAAGAAGCGCACAGGCACTCCCCACAGCTCAACATCTCCCAGTACGTGCTGCTACTACAGCTTTAGTATTGGGGGAAAGCATCGGGCCGGATCACAGCCGTGATCTCCGCCGTTTAACCCCTTAAATGTGGCGATCAATAGCGACCGCCGCATAAGAAATCTATATACATATGGATGGTATCGCCGTAATCGCATCGACCCGCAAAATAAATTAAATATGTCATTTATCCGGTGAACGCTGTAAAAAAGAAATAAACAATAGACGTTTTGACGGCCTAATTACACTAAAATTCAGCAAAAAACCTATGGGATCAAAATGCTCACTATACCCCTAGATTAATTATTTTTAGTGCTGTAGTTTCCCAAATGGGGTCACTTCTGGGGGATGTCCACTGTTTTGGTCCCTCAGGTGCTTTGCAAATGCGATATGACGCCCAAAAACCAATCCAGCAAACTTGAGCTCAAAAAGCCAAATAGCGCTCCTTCCCTTCTAAGCCATGCCATGTGTCCAAACAGCCGTTTATTACCACATATTGCCGTAATCAGGCGAAATTGCTTTGCAAATCTTGTGGCGCTTTTTCTTCTTTATTTCTTGTAAAAATTGATCATTTCTAAGTTTTATTGGAAAAAATTTAGATTTTAATTTTTACTAATTCCACTAAATTCAGCAAAAAACCTGTGGGGTTAAAATGTTCACTATAACCCTTGATGAATTCCTTGAGGGGTGTAGTTTGCCAAATGGTGTCTTTTTGGGGGTGTTTCCACTGTTTTGGCACTACAAGACCTCTTCAAACCTGACATGGTGCCTAAAATATATTCTAATAAAAAGGAGGCCTCAAAATCCACTACATGCTCCTTTGCTTCTGAGGCCGATGCTTCAGTCTATTTCCGCACTAGGACCACTTGTGGGATATTTCTAAAAACTGCCGAATCTGGGTAATATATATTGAGTTCCATTTCTCTGGTAAAGCCTTTTGTGTTACAGAAAAAATTTATCAAAATGGATTTTCCAACAAAAAAAAGAAATGTGTACATTTCCCGACTACTTTGCTTTAATTCCTGAGAAACATCTAAAGGGTTAAGAAACTTTCTTAATGCTGTTTTGAAAACTTTGAGGTGGTGCAGTTTTTAAAATTGGGTGATTTATGGGGGTTTCTAATATATAAGGCCTTCAAAGCCACTTCAGAACTAAACTGGTAACTATGAAAATAGGTGTTGTTTTTTTTTCTACAAAACCTGAAAATGTGAAAAATTGCTGCTAAAGTTCTAAGCCTTGTAACGTCCTAGACAAAAAAAAAGGATGTTCAAAAAATGATGCCAACATAAAGTAGACATATGGGAAATGTTAACTAGTAACTATTTTGTGTGACAAATGGAAAGGGAAGGGAAAGAAATGGGAAAAAGAAGGGCAAGAAGCAAGAAGATCAACTGATCTATTATATTGAATTGTTAAAATTCAGTGTTAAAATTGCCGGCTTAGGTATAATATACCCAAAAGGGATGGAGTGAACGGTCCCTCTTTAAAGTACACCCCATATAATAGATAAACCCATTCAACCTATATATGATAATATGGTAGAATGGGGATGAAGGGAAAACGATGCATGCATCAGTGTCAGATAGCTAGAGTGGAGCGCACAGAGGGGCAAATAATGTGATACTGTCTATATCCCCAGGGCACACCACTATATTATCCTCCGGTACTAATTAATGCCTGTGGAATGAGTCTATATAAGACTAAAGTAGCCCGCTGCACACTTGAATGTAGTAAAGTGTGTCATACATAGCAGACAAATTGAATTGTCAGTGCTAACCATTTATTTATTTTATTATCAGCAACCCTGTCAATGGTAGAAATCTGACAAGTATTTTCCACAGCAAAATGAACCAGTGTTGATGTAATAGTCAATGTCAGTAACACTTTATATTTATTTGTAAGTGTTTGGCAACACAGAAAACACTAAGAGCAGCCAGGAGAACACTGCACCTCTCTCCAGCACTCCTGGAGAACACCTTGCCAATCAACAAGCCAGACGCCTGAGACCCAAGCATCGTGTCAGCTGTTTAACTCACTGCTCACAGGCTGCTGAAGCATGTGAGCTGCTGTGCTGGTGTTCAGCTTGGAGTTGCAATCACTCCTGCATCTGTGCATGTAACTCCTTGACATTAACCCCTTAAGGACACCGCCAATTTTGGCCTTGAAGACAGAGCAATTTTTTTACATTTCCCCTCTTTGCATCCCGACGCTCATAATTCTTTTATTTTTTGTACGACGTAGTTGTATGAGACTTTGTTTTTTGTGGGACGAGTTGTACTTTATGTAGGTACCATTTTTTGGTACGAATACATTATCGTTTAATTTCTATAAATTGTTATTTTGGCGAAAATGCTGAAAAAAAGCAGTTCCGCTGCAGTTTTAATATCTTTTTTTTACACCATAAATAATGTTATACATTTGTTGTACAGGTTGTTACGGTCGTGGCGATATCAAATGTGTCTATATTATTTCATGTTTTGGGACTTATATTTGAAAAAGTTTATGTATTATAAAAAATTTGTGTTTCTGTGTATTTTTTTTACTTTTTATTTATCATAATTTTTTTTTTTACATTCATTTAACTTTTTTTTTTAATCCCATAAAGGGATTTATCATTTTTATTTTTATTTTGTAACTGTAATGTACTGGCATAGATCTATATGCCAGTACATTAGCCTGTGTACTGATTGTACACAGGCAGTTGTTAGGGCATACCTCAGTACTACTGTTCAAAAGTTTGGGGTCACCCAGACAATTTTGTGTTTTCCATGAAAACTCACACTTATATTTATCAAATGAGTTGCAAAATGACTAGAAAATATAGTCAAGACATTGACAAGGTTAGAAATAATTTTTATTTGAAATAATAATTTTCTCCTTCAAACTTTGCTTTCGTCAAAGAATGCTCCATTTGCAGCAATTACAGCATTGCAGACCTTTGGCATTCTAGCTGTTAATTTGCTGAGGTAATCGGGAGAAATTTCACCCCATGCTTCCAGAAGCCCCTCCCACAAGTTGGATTGGCTTGATGGGCACTTCTTGCGTACCATACGGTCAAGCTGCTCCCACAACAGCTCTATAGGGTTCAGATCTGGTGACTGTGCTGGCCACTCAATTACAGATAGAATACCAGCTGCCTGCTTCTTCCCTAAATAGTTCTTGCATAATTTGGAGGTGTGCTTTGGGTCATTGTCCTGTTGTAGGATGAAATTGCCTCCAATCAAGCGCTGTCCACAGGGTATGGCATGGCGTTGCAAAATGAAGTGATAGCCTTCCTTATTCAAAATCCCTTTTACCTTGTACAAATCTCCCACTTTACCAGCACCAAAGCAACCCCAGACCATCACATTACCTCCACCATGCTTGACAGATGGCGTCAGGCACTCTTCCAGCAACTTTTCAGTTGTTCTGCGTCTCACAAATGTTCTTCTGTGTGATCCAAACACCTCAAACTTCGATTCGTCTGTCCATAACACTTTTTTCCAATCTTCCTCTGTCCAATGTCTGTGTGCTTTTGCCCATATTAATCTTTTCCTTTTATTAGCCAGTCTCAGATATGGCTTTTTCTTTGCCACTCTGCCCTGAAGGCCAGCATCGCAGAGTCGCCTCTTCACTGTAGATGTTGACACTGGCGTTTTGCGGGTACTATCTAACCCCTTTAGGACGCTGCCTGTTTTGGCCTTGTGGCACAGCTGATTTTTTCAAATCTGACATGTGTCACTTTATGTGGTAATAACTCCGGCATGCTTTTACCTATCCAAGCAATTCTGAGATTGTTTTCTCATGACATTTTGTACTTTATGATAGTGAAAAAATTTGGTCGATAAATTCAATATTTTTCGTGAAAAACACAAAAATTGAGAGAAAATTTGCAAAAATGTGCATTTTTCTAAATTTAATTGTATCTGCTTGTAAAACCGATAGTAAAACCACACAAAATAGTCACTAGTTACCATTTCCCATATGTGATAAAGAGAGAAAAAAACACGGCGCCACCTTGTGCAGATCAGTCGGTAAAGGTGAGACAAAATTGCCGTACTGCAGGTAATATGCTCACCTAGGTAAGGAGTAAATAGGCGTGTAAATTAGAACCACAGTGCTGCTGCCAGATCCGAGTCGGTATCCAAAAGGACCGTTTGGGAGGAGAAATATGCAGGAGAAAAGAGGATCATTCCAGGGGCGCTGCTGTGTGGTAGTAATGATAGGATCGAAGTCCGGAGATATTGATAAAAAGAATTTATTCGAATGAGTGGCTACGCGTTTCAACGATGAACAATCGTCTTCATCAGGCCATGTGCATAATACATTAAACACGTCTTATATAACATCTTGGTTCACAAATGACACGAGTGAAAAAAGCCGCCAAATCTGTAAAGGTCAGGGTGCGATCGTGACGTCACACCCGGCTTTTTTTCTTTTTTCAGTGAATAGATAAATGTGTTCAGTACATCAATCACAGTGAAATTGTTACATAACAAAAGAGTATTAAATAAGAAAGAAGTTTAGGGTATTCATAAAAAGCTAGGTAATGTCGATGTATGAAAATAAAAGCAAGGCATAAAACAAATGGTTAAAATGGAAACAATAAGTGGAAGTTAAAAGAGTAATTTAAACGAAGGGCTGCGCTACAGAACAGTAGGTTGTTAGGTAGCGACGAAGGACGCCGGGACGCGAACCTGGTAACCAGGGCAACCAGGCCGAGAACAGTGCAGCAGAGCATAAGGAAATATGCGTTTGCTGTGGATAATTTGTAAAGCTAAAAGCTGCATTGAGAATATGTCTAAAATATAATACTCTTTATTGCCCAGGTATATTTTTCGGGATTTTGAGCGGCTCTAACAGAAGCGTTGCTAGGCAACAGAAAAACAAACAAGACGGGAACAGCGAAAAAACAGAGATATCAGCGCTCGCTATGAATAGACCCAAGAAGACCGCTTCAGGATAGGTTTGGTATAATATTAGTTATATAGTATTCTTTTTACACAAATCAAATATAGTTTGCAATGTGATTAAAGAAGGAATGTCGATGTATTTTTGTGTATTGTCTTAGAATGCACAGAGTATTTTTGGCTCTGGTGTTATATTGTATCAACGGAATAATCACTTTACAGAAAATGATGGTACTGACATGAATGAAATTATGTTACTAGACCACCAGTACGTTGCAAGTGGCATAGGGGAATCAAAAAGAATCAGGGACTACATACACCACGGGTGAGTTAGTGAATTAAATATACAATAATTGGACTAAAAGGGAATAAATAAAATGAAAATTGATTCGGAAAAAACAAAACAAAAGGCAGGCAAATAAGCATGAATGAATTTGTCACTCATATTGTCGGATCATACTCTTTGTTAATTATTTATTATTGTGTAATGATGTGAATTGTCGGAATTGTATGATTTCGAATAGTGCTTTCACATTTGGTAAACTAAGGCTATTGGTTAATCAAGTGTTGATTCAGAGATATCATTCAAGCCCCCTGGGTATAAAGTCTGTAGTTTGAAGATCCAATAGTTTTCCCTCTGTTTAAGTTTATTGTATCTGTTGGGAACATCGTGGTGTATGTCTTCGATGGGTGTAACTATGATTTGATTGAATTGACATTTATGTACATAGGTGAAGTGTCGAGACACACTGTGCTTCAAAAAACCTGTGTTCACATTGGATCTGTGTTTATTGAATCAATATTAAAAAGTATTTTAACCCTTTAGGCGTTTCACAGGAAATAAAGCAAAGTAGAGGGGAAATTTACAAATTTCTCCTGTTTTTGCCAAAATTCATTTGTAATAAAAAAAATTGTGTAACACAGAAGGTTTTACCAGAGAAATACAACTCAATATTTATTGCCCAGGTCCTGCAGTTTTTAGGAATATCCCACATATGGCCCTAGTTCGGTAATGGACTGAAACACTGGCCTTAGAAGCAAAGGAGCACCTAGTGGATTTTGGGGCCTGCTTATTTTTAGATTATATTTTAGGCACCATGTCGAGTTTGAAGAGGTCTTGTGGTGCCAAAACAGTGGAAACTCCCCAAAAGTGAACCCATTTTGGAAACTAGACCCCTCAAGGAATTTATCTAGTGGTATAGTTAGCACTTTGACCCCACAGGTAGTTTGCTATATTTATTGGAGTTAGTCTGTGAAAATGAAAATCTACTTTTTTTCTGAAATAACATAGACATTTTTAATATTTACAAGGAATAAAGAAGAAAATTCACCCCAACATTTGTAAAGCATCTTCTCCCGATTACGGAAATACCCCATATGTGGTAATAAACTGCTGTTTGGACCCACGGCAGCGCTCAGAAGGGAGAGAGCGCTATTTGGATTTTGGAACACAGATTTTGCTGGATTGGTTTTCAGTGCCATGTCGCGATTGCAACCCCCTGGAGGGAACAAAATAGTGGAAACATCCCAAAAGTGATCCCATTTTGGAAACTAGACCCCTCAAGGAATTTTTCTAGGGGTATAGTAAGCATTTATACCGCACAGGTCTTTTGCAGAATTTAGTAGAATTAGGCCGTGAAAATGAATATAAACATTTTTGTCCACTAAAATGTTGCATTTTTTCATTTTCACAAGGGATAAATTTGTAACGCAATCTCTCCCGAGTACGATAATACCCCACATGTGGTAATAATTAAATTTTTTAATAGAAATTAATTAACCTTTGCAGGACTGATCATTTTTTGCTTTTCCATTTTAGTTTTTCACTCCCCGCCTTCCAAACGCCATAACTTTTTTATCTTTCCATGAATTGAGCGGTGCTTATTTTTGGCAGGACGAGCTGTAGTTTTTATTGGTACCATTTTTTGGTAGATGCAAATTTTTGATTACTTTTTATTACATTTTATTTAGAGCTTTGGTGGCCAAAAACAGTGATCTTGGCGTTTTAAATTCTTTATTTCTTACGGCGTTCATAATGCGCTATAAATGACAATTGTACTTTATTCTCCGGGTCGGTACGATTACGGCGATACCATATGTATATAGGATTTTTATGTTTTGCAGCTTTTGCACAATAAAATCACATCTTTATAAAATAATTTATTTTCTGTGTCACCATATTCTGAGAGCCGTAACTTTTTTATTTTTCTGTAAAAAAAATGGTGTAAGGGCTTGTTTTTTGCGGGACGGGTTGTAGTTTTTATTGGTACTATTTTCGGGTACATGCGACTTTTTGATCACTTTTTATTCTATATTTTGGGAGGGGTGGTGACCAAAAAATAGTGATTCTGGCATTGTTTTTAGTTTGATTTTTTGCGGCGTACACCGTGCGGTAAAAACAACATTATAGTGTTATAGATTGGGTCATTACGAACGCGGTGATAGCAAATATGTGTACTGTTTTTTAACAGTTTCATTTTTTTCCTATAATAAGAGACTTATTATAGGAAAAAAAAAATATCTTTTATTTTTACACTTTTGTAAAACATTTTTCTTAACTTTTTTTTAATTTTTTCTTTACTTTTTACACTTTCTTCTTTTACCTGCAGCTCTGATCGCTGCTAGAATACATTACACTACCTAGGTAGTGTAACGTATTCCAACTGTCAGTGTGACGTCACAGTCACTCTGACAGTTAGTCTACGAGGACCAGCCAGAGGCTGATCCTCATAGGCTTGCATACATGGCACACCCGGGGGCCATTGTCTGGCCCCAGGGTGCCATCACAAGCATCAGCAGCCCCCACAATTGCATGGGGGCTGCTGATGTGCTACAAACCCTGTACATGGAGGGATCGCAATCGAGCCCCGCATGTAACGGGTTAATTGCCGAAATCAGCGGCAATTAGTGTAGTGTCAGCTGTCAGGGACAGCTGACCTCCCGATTCCCGATGCACATTGTCGCCGACACTGTCACAGACACTGTCATCGACAGTGTGAATCGCGAACGGCAGTGACGTCCTGTCGCTCTGCCAGGAAGTCTATCAGGAGGCTGATCCTGATAGGCTTCCGTACATGGCTGACACGGAGGCCATTACTTGGCCTCCGGTCGCCATGCTAGCCATCTGCAAACCTCACGATTTATCGTGAGGTCTGCCGATGAGCTAGGAACCCCTGAATGCGGTGATTGCAATCAATCACCACAATCTAGGGGTTAATTGCCGATATCAGCGGAAATAAGCTGCTGATCGGCATACAGTGGAGTATCAGCTGTCAGGGACAGCTGGCCTCCCGATTCCCGGTGCACGCTGTCGCCGACAGTGTGCACCGGGAACCACTCAGTAACTGTATGTCCCTGTGCGCTAAGACACTGGCCGCATGGACGTACAGTTGCGTCCTCGTGCGCCTAGGGGTTAATGAAGCTGCCAGTTGAGGACCTGTGAGGCGTCTATTTCTCAAACTAGAGACTTGTCTTGTTGCTCAGTTGTGCAGCGGGGCCTCCCACTTCTCTTTCTACTCTAGTTAGAGCCTGTGTGTGCTGTCGTCTGAAGGGAGTAGTACACACCGTTGTAGGAAATCTTCAGTTTCTTGGCAATTTCTCGCATGGAATAGCCTTCATTTCTAAGAACAAGAATAGAATGTCGAGTTTCACATGAAAGCTCTCTTTTTCTAGCCATTTGGAGAGTTTAATCGAACCCACAAATGTAATGCTCCAGATTCTCAACCAGCTCAAAGGAATGTCAGTTTTATAGCTCCTCTAAACAGCAAAACTGTTTACAGCGGTGCTAACTTAATTGCACAAGGGTTTTCAAGTGTTTTCTAATCATCCATTAGCCTTCTAACACATTTAGCAAACACAATGTACCATTAGAACACTGGAGTGATGGTTGCTGGAAATGGGCCTCTATACACCTATGTAGATATTGCATTAAAAACCAGACGTTTGCAGCTAGAATAGTTATTTAGCACATTAACAATGTATAGAGTGTATTTCTGATTAATTTAATGTTATCTTCATTGAAAAAAACTGTGCTTTTCTTTCAAAAATAAGGAAATTTCTAAGTGACCCTAAACTTTAGAACGGTAGTGTGTATATATATATATATATATATATATATATATATATACTGATATTGTTTCTGGTGCTGTATATATGTGTAGTGAACGTATTTCTGGTACTGTATGTCTGTCAGAGCGTGGTTGTGGTGTTGTATGTATGTACTGAGCTTTGTTCTGGTGCTGTATTTATGTATAGAGTCTGGTTCTGGTACTGTATATATGTATGACCTTGGTTCTGGAGCTGTAATTATATAGGATATATTTATAATAGCAAAATTGCAGGGCAGATGGAATTGTTTTCAATTTATTGTATATTTAGTGAGAACATGTCAGGTAGTTTTAACCCCTTGAACCGCCACCATGGGGTAATCCATGACCTGACAATATTTCCAAACATTCCCTCGTATGTTTTTTCGTGATATCACAAAACAAAAGCCATTGAAAAGTTATTGAAAAAGTCAAGATAAAGGATCTTGCCACTGTGTATTTAATGCGTTAAAAGTCAAGATAAAGACGGCCACATCTTTATGTTCTGTTAAAAGATACCCTTGCCATTTGGAAAAACACAACCTACTAATACATACTAATTATGAATTACTGCTAAGAAGTCACCCAGGCCTTCTATTTTTACTGGAAAAAAACATTTGGGCAGCTTTGGAAAAATGGTGAGTGAATTCAGAGATGTGATTAATAATGAAGGAAAATTAATGTTGTTCAGGTAGATACAAATAACAACCATATTTTTCAGATATTAGACGCACCTTCTGTCCTATAAATTGCATGGTAATCTTCTGATTATCGGAATGCAGGCTGCTGCCAGTGTATGAAGAAGCAGGAGACTGAGTTCAGTGATTAAAAGGTCCTTGCAGTGCAGTGTTATAGAAGCAGCATGTCCTGTGCTGTGTGTAAAGAATCTCGATGTTATTTGCTCACTAAATAGTCACTTCTTAGGGCCTTTTCACCTCAGAGTTGCCCTTCCGTTGAGGGGTTCCGTCGGAGGTTTCCATTGAGTTAACCCCTCAACGTAAAAGCAAATGGAAACCCAAGCTTCCATTTGCATCACCATTGATGTCAATTGTGACGGAAACGTTGCGAAAGGTTTCCGTTTGTCACCGTTGTGACAGGGTCCTGTTGTTTTGACAGAATCAATAGCGCAGTCGACTGCGCTATTGATTTAGTCAAAACAACACAACCGTGTCACAGCACCAAAACCAAGCTCAGTACATATATACAGCACCAGCACAAATGCAGCTCAGTAGAGAGATCATTTGCAAATTCAGATTAGCCCCTGACATACAGTTTTCTACGGCATAAAACTGCAGCTCCCAGTATAGCCTTAATAGTGGTAAGGATATGCTGGGAGTTGCTGTTTCACAAAAAGAATAATACCACCCGTCATCTCCCTGCAGATCATACACTGACTACAGTACTGATCAGTCAGAGGGAGAATAAATATTTACATTTAATAAATCACAGGTGACGTCAGATTCTCATCAGTCTTTTACTCTTTTATTCCACATCCGGTCCAGACCTAAATGACGACTTCTTCCGGCCCTGACCCATTTCTGCAGAGTTTGCCAAGATGTCTTTGGCTCATCACTTTTCAAATATTTCTGCACCTATAAACTAAGATAAAATTTGCATGCTGCCACACAAATTGCCCCTAAATATATTAGCACCATACACTGCACCCCTGAATATTATTATGTCACACAATGTAAAATAAAGCACCACACACATGGTGCCCCCTGTAGATAATTCACCACATAGAGCCTCCTGTAGATTGAACCCCATAGAGTCCACTGTTGATAGTGCCACCAATAGAGCCCCCTGTAGATAGTGCCCCTCATTTCCCTGTAGACAGTGCCCTTCATAAAGCCCCCTGTAGCTAGTGGCCCCCATAGTGCCCCCTGAGATAGTGGCCCCCTTACAGCCCCCTGTAGATAGTGGACCACATATAGCCCTTGTATATAGTGGCCCACATGCAATCCCCTGTAGATAGTGGAGCCTATACAGCCCCCTGTAGATAGGGCCCTCAGAGGGCCCCCTGTAGATAGTTCCTCCTAAAGAACCTCATATAGATAGTTTCCCCCATAGAGCCTCCTTTAGATAGTACCCCTGTAGGCAGAGGATACTGTAGATAGTGCTCTCCATAAAGCCCCTTGTAAATAGAGCCCCCGTAGAAAAAGATTCCATAGATAGTGCACCCTTAGAGCCTCCTTTAGATAGTGCCTCCTGTAGATAATACCACTTACAATGGTTACTGAAAAATATAATAATCTTTACATACTCAGCTGTTCCAGTGCCGTCTTCTAGCAACTCAGGTCTCTACTAGCCAGACCTGCCCCTTAGCAATGACGCAGGGCATAATAACGTCATTGTGCCTATTGCATTTATGAAAGGCACTGAATGGCAGGGCAATGAACTGATGTTCCCTGCCCTGCCAGCGCTAGTAAATCATTCAATTGCATCCTATAGACACAGATACAATTGTAATGCAGGACTGGGTGGCGGCTGTTGGTTTTGGTGGCGGTGCCACCCCCTCAGAGAGGTAGCAGGCTGCCGACTGTGGCAAGAGGCTCACCAATCCTCATGACAGGAGCTGCCCTGATCTCCCATTTTTAATCTTTGAATCCCCTTCAGTAGTTTTAGTTTATATACATGTCCTTAGTCCATCTATTACACTGTGTGTATCTAGAACAATAATATTTTCCAGATTCTTCAGGCTTCACTCCAGTGAGTTTGAAATAAACTTCTCCTTTATTTGTGTCTCTTGATAGAGTTATACGTCCCTGGACAGACTGGCCATAATATTTGCTATTCTCATAACATATTGTTCCCAAAAACTCCAGGCCTTTCCCTTCAGGCTGTCTGACCCAGTATACACAATGCATGTTAGTGCTGTCAGTGAGGGAGGCCCCGGTCACTTTACAGGTCAGGTCCAGAGTCTCTGTTGGTTTCACCGCTCCAGGACCAGACTCCACCATAGAGATTTGTGCAGTGACATCTATAAGCAAATGAATACACAGCTATATCTAAATAACATATCTCAGAAATATAATCTAATTAATAATTGACTTTTTAATGTATATCCAGACTCACATTGTAGGGACAATACAACACAGAGAAACCATAGGAAATTCTTCATGTCTGGTCTGAGCAGTTAGTGAAACTCAGCTTAGTATCTGTGTGTAATGATTCTGCTCAGTGAATATTTCCTGATGTCTATTCTCTATTTATATAATATGTAATCTGAATTTATTTACATACTCAAAAAAAAAACCTCAAATGATTCGTGCAATCAGTCACATTGTCAGATTGTACTAAATGGACTAAATGTTACATTGTCACCTTTTTAACACCACTTCTTTATTGGGTCCAACATTCTGTGTGATTAATTATATTATATATTCTAATTTTATGTCTTAATTTATGTTTACAGTTGTCACTGCTCATGGTTTTCCCGATACAGAGGAGCTTAGAAGCCATATACAGCTTTATTAACTTTTGTAAATTATTTATGATTTTAAAATAAGAAGTAGAAGAGTTACAAAAAAAAGTGTAAATATTTCTGCTGTTCGTTACATATCAATAAAATTTATCAGGAAAAAAAAGTCAGCTTAAGGCCTCATGCACACGACCGTATTTTTTCCCACCCGTAAATACTGGCGTAAATACGGGTCCGGTGTCACACGTATTCCACCCGTTTTGCACCAGTATTTACGAATCCGTGCCCGTAAATATGGGTCCGGTGTCACCCGTATTCCACCCGTATTTACGGGCACGTTTTTGGCGGCAAAATAGCACTGCACTAATCGGCAGCCCCTTCTCTCTATCAGTGCAGGATAGAGAGAAGGGACAGCCTTTTCTGTAATAAAAGTTAAAGAAATTCATACTTACCCGGCCGTTGTCTTGGTGACGTGTCCCTCTCTTCACATCCAGCCCGACATCCCTGGATGACGCAGCAGTCCATGTGACCGCTGCAGCCTGTGATTGACCTGTGATTGGCTGCAGCGGTCACATGGCCTGAAACGTCATCCAGGACGTCGGGCCGGATGTCGAGAGGGACGCGTCACCAAGGCAACGGGCGGGAGACCGGACTGGAGGAAGCAGGAAGTTCTCGGTAAGTATGAACGTCTTTTATTTTTATTTTTTACAGGTTTATACTGATCGGTAGTCACTGTCCAGGGTGCTGAAAGAGTTACTGCCGATCAGTTAACTCTTTCAGCTCCCTGGACAGTGACTATTTACTGACGTCGCTTAGCAACGCTGCCGTAATGACGGGTGCACACATGTAGCCACCCGTCATTACGAGAGCTCCATAGACTTCTATGGACTGTCCGTGCCGTTATTACGGCCTGAAATAGGACATGTTCTATCTTTTTCAACGGCACGGGCACCTTCCCGTGAGAAAACGGGAAGGCACCCATCGCCAATAGAAGTCTATGAGCCCGTTATTACGGGTCGTAATTACGACCCGTAATAACGGGAGTTTTTACGGTCGTGTGCATGAGGCCTTAGTTTGGTATACAATCAGTTGGCAAGTAAGTATCTGAAATTTTTGATTCTTGAAATTTTGACCAAATTTCCAAAATCTAATAATATCTATCGAGAGTCTGGTTAGTGACCATTTTGTCCTTTTCAAAATATTGAATTAAAAGGATTTAATTCATCCATTCTAAAATAGACAGTGTATCTGTCTTCTTCCAATGTCTAGTTTTTCAGTGGCGGATCAAGTGTACCATGGGCCCTGGGCTGTTGAGACAACATGGGCCCCCTCATTCTCCATTGAACTCAATACAACTCCCCCAACCCCTTTTTCCTTGCGAAACACCTAAACAACGCTTTTCTTCTTTGAACTTTTATTAAAACTTTAAAACAAACAATCTTATTAATATATTTTTCCAAATATAAAACCATAGTATATGAACTTAGATCAATAACAGCTCGATCTTGCGTGGCCCCGCTATCACTGAACCCGTCAGTCCCGCTGACCCGACGGATACAGGTTTTAGTGCTAGATACAGCTGCTCTCTTTACAGGATACAAATCGGCTGCATCTCAAAAAGTAGTTTTTAAAAGGTGTATATAGTCTTAACACATCAAATAAAAAATGTTAACACCTCTCATTGTGTAATGTCTCAATAGAAAGTCTATGAGTTGACTACGCTGTTTATTCTGCCAAATAACCCGGAAACCTTACGGAACGGAGACAAACATAAACCATTTGCAACGCAAACATTACCATTGAAATCAATGGTATAACCATAATGGAAGCTATGGTTTCTGTTTGCCTTTCTGTTGATGGGTTCCTCCAACAGAAAGGTCTGACGGAAGCCATCAACAGAACCCAGACGCAGAAGTGAACGCACCCTTACTGTATCAATAATGCAGTCAATTCAGAAGGCCTTGTGCAGAGAACTGCATTACTGATTTCTAGCGTGTCCAGGAGTGTTAAAAGCCCCAAAGCATATGTACCCCCTCACACAAAAAAATTATCTATACATACATATACAGTTATTATATCATACCTCTATACCAGTACTGATACTGAATAATACCACCACACCATAACCACATAGTGACTGAATAATACCTCAGTAGTGTTACTGAATAAAAACCACTATATAAAGAACTATATTACCACCATGTAGTAACCATATAGTGAAAGATTCCAGTTATACACAGTAGCTCTGTAGACCATATAAGTGATTACAGCACATTTATATCTAGTGATTCACAGGTGATGTTCTCTCTGATTAGTCGTTCATTTCCCTTTTTTTCTTCATCTGGCCCAGACCACTGTGACGACTTATTCCAGCCACGACTCGTCTGCATAATTTGACACACATACATGTTGGTTTCTCGCTTTTCCAGCATCCTCCTCACCTATACCACATCCTCTAAACAAACTCGTAATCCACAGTGCTCCAGATGGTAATAATGAGCCCGTAGTGCTCGACACAGTAAAAGTGAACCATCAGTAATCGTGCCCCTTTTGTGCCGCCACAGTAATAATGCCCTACTTGTGCCTCTTGTAGATAGCGCCACACACAGCCCCCTGTAGATATAGCCACACACAGCCACCCAGTAGATAGCACCACACACAACCCCCCCTGCATATAGCGTCACACACAACCCCCCTGCAGATAGCACCATACACACAGCCCCCTGCAGATAACACCACACACACAGCTCCCTGCTGATAGCGCCACAGTCCACCCCCTTGTATATAATGCCGCACAGCCCCACCCCTTGTGTATAGTGCCACACAGCACCACCACAGCATCCACCTCACCTACACCACATCCTCTAAACAAACTCGTAATCCACAGTGCCCCAGATGGTAATAATGATCCCTTAGTGCTCGACACAATAAAAGTGCCCCATCAGTAATCGTGCCCCCTTTGTGCCTCCACAGTAATAATGCCCTCCTTGTGCCTCTTGTAGATAGCACCACACACAGCCCCCTGTAGATAGAGCCACACACAGCCCCCCAGTAGATGGCGCCACACACAACCCTCCTGCAGGATAGCGCCACACACAACCCACCTGCAGATAGCGCCACACACAACCCCCCTGCAGATAGCGCCACACACACAGCCCCCTGCAGATAGCACCAAACACAACCCCCTGCAGATAGAACCACACACGCAGCCCCCTGCAGATAACGCCACACACATAGCCCCCTGCAGACAGCGCCAAAGTCCTCCCCCTTGTATGTAATGCCACACAGCCCCACCCCTTGTGTATAGTTCCACACAGCCCCACCACTTGTGTATAGTACCACACAGCCCCCCTTTGTATATATTGCTACACAGCGCCCCCTTGTATATAGTGCTACACAGAACCCCCCCACATATTGCTGTACAGAAGCCCCCCATATATTGCCACACAGCCTCCCCTTGTATATAGTGCCACACAGTACTCTCCCCCTATATATAGAGCTACACAGTGCTATCCCTCCTTGTATATAGTGCCACACAGTGCTCTCCCTCCCTTTTATATAGTGCTCCACAGCGATCTCCACTGTATATTGCCAGACAGCCCCCGCAAAAAAAATAAAAAATATATATATTGTACTTACCATGCCCCATTCCCGCAACTGATGGACGGAGCGCTGCACATCCCTTGGGCGGGATGCATGCACAGACCAGTGTGATAAAGTGACGTCATTCCACGCAGGGAGTCTTCCCAGCGCCTAACGTGGCCTGCAGCCTATAGTATTCATTTGTATTTGTGTCCTGAGGACGCAGATACAAGTGAATGTGGCTGTCGCTAGCAATGGGCCCCTGGGAGCTGTGGGTCCTGCGTGGCCGCCTTAACCGCCCTAATGGTGATCCGCCCATGATAGTTTTAGCTGCATTCAGTAAGTAAGGTATGCTGGATGCTGTATTTCAGGTTTAAAATCTATGAGGATGTGTCTAAGTTGAGTAAAACAAAATCCAGGGTTAGGCCCCATGCACACGACCGTGCCCGCAATCACGGCCCGCGATTGCGGGCACGGCCGGCCGCCGACTGCCATCCGCATTTTCGGGCCATGCTCCCATACAAAGTATGGGAGCACGGCCCGCAAAATGCAAAAGAACGAACATGTTCCATAATTTTCTGAACATTTCTGCGGCACGGACACCCTTCCGTAGCGCTACGGAAAGGTGTCCGCATTCAATGGAAGTGAATGGGTCAATTTTTGCGGACCGCGCTTGCGGTCCGCAAGAACCGTGGCTTTTTACAGTCGTGTGCATGGGGCCTAAGTGTGATTTTACGGTTTAGTAAGGCGCTTATAATTGTCTAAATCTTTATCCAAAAATGTTGGATTAGATCACATTTGAACCAGATATGTTATACATGTAAGAGGAATACCCCCGGAGAGAGGTTGTGCCTGACCCCACGTTGCCAGGCTTGGCTACGGTCACGCCGCCGTCAGTCACGGTGGGAGCTACCCACTACTGATAGCCTACCCTAGGGTAAGAGTCGCTCTCCCGGCCCATGGGTCGCGTCGTGGGAATCAGTGAACTACCCGTACCTACTGGCACCGTCACGGGTCCTTGCGAAGCTATCCGCTACCTTTCGTGACAAACCCTCTCTCTCCTCAGTCGACGGTCCAACGGTGGACCCCCTAGGACGCAACTGAACCGGCGGGTTGACGCTAAGGTTTCACAAAGTCCAGTTAATAGTCCAATAAAGTCCCGTCAACCCGACCGTTCCTTCTGTCTGCTCCTGATCCAACAAGCTTCATCAACAACAGTTCCATGCAAAGGTTACAGGCGGTGATTCATCAACAACAGTTCCATGCAATTACTACAGTTGTTTATACTCTGGAGGTCACGCAGGGACACTGGCGCGGTTAATGGGGTAGCGAGCCTGTATTGGGCTTAATTCAGGCTAAACTTCCAAGGATAGTGTAAGGCTAGTCTTTAACTTACTCTGTGACCAGGATAAACGAGGGCCGTACTACTCTTGGAGGGTCAGGCTGTACTGCGGCTACTGGTACTTTCCCTGGGAAGGTCTGAGGGTCCTAGTTAGGGCTACGTGGTGTGGCTGGTATCTGTAGTGGATGCTGATGCTCCACTCCACTCCTGCTCCAGTCAGTCCTCCGTTTTGGCGCACCCCTGTTTGTCTCTCTCCACTGCAGGGAGGCACGTTGCTCCTGTAGATTCCCTGATGCTGCCACACTGCTTTCCCTCCTTGCGGCTGCTGATCCGGCAGCCCTCTAATGTCTCTCCTCTTGTCCCGACGCTGTGGGCTCCTCTCTCTCTCTTTCTCTCTTTTTGCCGGCCGGTCACCTGACCTTACTTCTTTCTCCTACCACTCGCTCCCGCTCTCCCTTCCTTTCTCCACCCCCTCTCTTCCCGCGCTCTCCCACTTCTGGCCGCGTCCCTCATCCTCTCTCCTCCTCCGGTCTCTTCCTCTGTGCCAAGTCCCGGCATCGCGAGACTTCGCCCTGTTTCCTGTTGGGCGCATGCGTCATGGCTGTCGGCAGTGCGGCCGTTGCCATGACGCCCAACACGCTCCTCCGTCTGGAGCCGAACTTCCGAGCCACCCGACAAGCCCGTGTTCCTGCGTTGGCCCCCGGGGAGAGGTAAGTATGGGTGCACCCTTACACTTCCCCCCTGGTTATCAAGTGCAGTCCTCTGCACTAAACTTCATAGTCTTGCAAATAGGCCGGTTGTCGGTTGCGGTTACACCTCTGAGGGTAACGCAATTCACGATTCACTTCCGCTGCAGGGATCTCCGCCCCCACCGTTGGACGGCCTGTCTCTGTCGGTAGTGGGTCCCAGGATACACAAGGGTCGTTGGATGGAACCATCATCCACCAATCCCCGCCAGTATCTGTCGGTAGGGTATTCTGCGGCTCTTCTTGTCTTGATGACGTGACTGTTTCTGGCGTCATAAAGGTACATGGCCACAACAGGTTGCGGTGCAGCCTCCGGCTTGGTCCCTGGTCACTCTCTGGTCACACTTCATACACAGGAAGCCCGGAATCGACGTGGTTTATCACCACATATGGTTCCCTCTCCCATCTGGGCTCCAGCTTACAGCCACGTGCTGCCCTGCAATTCCGCACCAACACTCGGTCCCCCGTATGGAATGCTCGCTGGCGTTCTCCCAAAGGGGGCAGGCTCTCCATGGGCCGAGCTCTCTCCATGACGCCCTTCGCTGCACTCAACCGTCGTTGATGTTCCTGTACCCATTGCGACGGGGAACGGGTGACTTCCACCTCCGGCGTCTCTAACAGAAGATCCAACGGAACCCGGCTGGGTCGGCCGAACATCAATTGATATGGGGTATACCCGGTAGCTCTATGCACAGTTTTGTTATAGGCCCGTACCAGGTCGTCCACGTATTCAGGCCACCGTTCTTGCCGTTCGTCCCCCATGGTCTTTAATAGTCCGAGCAAGGTGCGATTGAACCGCTCACAAGCCCCATTCCCTTGTGGGTGATACGGAGTCGTTCTGGATTTTCGAATTCCGTGTAACATACACAGCTCACGGAAGAGATCCGACTCGAAATTCGGTCCTTGATCCGACAAGATGCGTCGGGGGCACCCATACGGACGGATAACATGCTTCCACAACGCAGCTGCGGTCGTCGGAGCGGTCTGATCCCGTGTAGGTATCACCATGGCAAATTTTGAAAAATGGTCCAAGCATACTAACGCATATCGGTGCCCCGAGGTAACTTCTTGGACTGTTAAGAAGTCTACCGTCAGTAGTTCTAGTGGCTCACCCGTCACAATGGTCATGGGTCTCTGTTCCGTTGCCTTGTGTAGGACGCAATCGGTGCACTCCTTGTAGACATTTATCGCCACTTCCTCCAGGTTTGGAGCATAGAAGTGGTTCCTGATGATCTGTACAGTCTTTTCAACTGCAAAATAACCTCGGTTCTCGTGCATCCACTTACACACCGGCTTCACGTCTGCTATGGGTAAGACCAACAGCCATATGTCACGATGTTCCCATGGGACCCACACTCTTCTATACAACACTCCCTCATGGTGTTCTAATCATTCCAACTGTCGAACCAATGCTTTAGCTGGTGCTGACAACCTGCTCCTCTCTGCTGCCGTAGGCCTTCCCGGTCGACACACCCACTCCTCGACTAGTTGGATGTCCGGTTCTTGCTGTTGCCGCTTCTTCCACTCGGCCCTATTATACATTTCAGTCAAATCTCCAATCCCTTGTATTGCTGCCACTACCGGTTGCTGCTGCACTGGGGGATGAACCACAAGTAGTGGGGGTATCTATACTTCCTCCCGTTCATCGTCCACCTCTCCGCCCGGAGTCTCACACGGCTGTCGGGAGAGTGCATCGGCGTTGGTATGGTTCTTACCGGGTTTGTAACGAATGGTATAGTTGAATCGAGCCAGTCGGGCCATCCATCGCTGTTCCATCGCCCCCAGTTTTGCCGTTCCAAGATACGCCAGAGGATTGTTATCCGTATAGATTTCCACTGGACTCCCGACCAGGTATTCGGCAAACCCTTCGGTAACAGCCCACACGATGGCCAACAACTCGAGCCTGAATGAGCTGTAATTGGTCGGACAGTCGCAAACTACGGCTACCATAGGCGATAACGCGCTCCACATCTCCTTGCTGCTGGGCCAAGACCGCTCCCAGTCCCTTTAGACTAGCGTCAGTGTACAGTCGGAATGGCTGGGTGAAGTCTGCAAATGCGAGGATGGGTGCTGTCACTAGCCGAGTCTTCAGCGCTTCGAATGCCGCCTGTTGTGGCTCCTACCATTGGTCCCCTACCCTGGGGCTTCGACTCCCCTACTTTTGTGTGGGCTTTCCACAGAGAAACGTATTCAAGGGACTCACAATTTTTGCGAAGTCTCAGATGTATCTCCGATAGTAACCGACCAATCCGAGATAAGCTCGTATTTCCGTGGTGTTCTGCGGAAAAGGCCACTCCTGTACGGCTTTGATCTTATCTGGGTCAGGTGAAATTCCTGCTGCATTCACGACATGGCCTAGGTACTTAATCTGCCGGCGGCCCAGTCGGCATTTACTGGGTTTTAGTTTGAGTCCATACTTGCCCAATCGCTCCAACACGACCTGTAGATGCCGCAGGTGTTCTGGAAAAGTCTTTGAAAAAATAACAATATCATCCAAATAAATCAAGACTGACTCGTAGTTTAGATCTCCCAAACAATGCTCCATTAGACGTTGAAAAGTACTGGCCATATTTGTTAGTCCGAACGGCATCCGGTTGATTTCAAACAAGCCTGAGGGAGTGATGAACGCCGTCTTCTCCTTATCCGCTTCTTTCATGGGTACCTGCCAATACCCACTGGCTAAATCGAGTGTTGTGTAGTATCGAGCCTCCTGCATGGCTGTTAATGATTCCTCCACCCGGGGAAGTGGGTAGGCGACCCGATGCGTACAGGCTTTCAACTTACGGTAATCGACACAAAACCGGAGCGACCCATCCTTCTTCCTTACCAGGACAATCGGGGCTGCCCATGGGCTCTGACTCTCTCTGATCACCTGCCCGTCTAACATCTTGTGGAGGAGCTCTTTTACCTCCCGATACAGAGCGGGAGATATATTGCGATAACGCTCCCTGATGGGCGGTGCCGCCCCCGTGTGAATCCCATGCTCAATGGTAGTGGTGCATCCAAAATCTTCTTCATGCTGCGTGAAAACCCAGCCGAAGCGTCGCAGAAGCGTCCTCAGTTGTTCCTCCGACCTGGTATCTGGGGCTACCCCGTCCAGTTCGAGTTGGCTCCACAGTCGGTCAGTCCGTTCGTGCACGCCAGCCTCACTCATTGCATCTTCTGACGACGTCTCTTTTAAAGTTTTGGCCATGGACGGGTCCGTCACGTCCTCTGACCTAATCATCTCGACATTAGCTAGCACCGGTATTCCGACGACCCCTAGGGTCGGATTCTGTACTCTGACTGTCGCCATGCCTTTGATTATCCGACACACTGTTCTTCCTACCACCCAGGGTTGTGTACTCGGAGGACTTAGCATTGGTTCTACCATGACCATTGCATCCCTTAAGCGATGATGGGTCCCTACAGAAAGGGGAATAGTGACTTCCTGTCGAGGTGGTACTTGCAGCACCGCTTTCCCTGGGGCCCTCACCAACCCCACTCGCCCCTGCAGCGTCTTCAAGTCAGCCTGCCGCTGGCAGATTTGGTGCACGTGAAATAAAGCTTGCCGTGCGGTCTGATCGGTTGCCAGCTCCTCCCACCGGGCACCGCTCGTCTCATTGAACATCATGCCATGTATTTCCTGCAACACATTCATGCCAATTATAACAGGTATACCCAGCCTTGCACAATTATGTACTACCACAATACCAGCCCGGGGGAAGTTATGATTAAACACTTCTAATTCTAACCACGTAACCCCGGCAATGGGAATTGGCAGGCTATTAGCCGCCGTAAGTTCGATCCAGGGTGCTTCTAGAGTCTGTCGACCTTGAAACTGTTCATGGAACAACTGATAGGTCATGGTGGTTACTTCTGACCCAGTGTCAATAAGGCAAGGGACTTTAACCCCCCCCCCCCGATCATGGCTGTAACTACGGGGCATTTTCCTGTCAAAAGTTCCACCCTTCTTGTTGGGCCTGTTGATGGAATGCCCGCAGCTTGGCCCTCAGCGGCGGGGTACCTTAGTTTAAAGGTGGCTGTTCCCGTCTTGGGTAGCATCTCATCCTGCACTCTCTGGCGAAATGACCCGGCTGATCACACTGCCAACAGCGTCGAGGCCCTCCTTGTGTCGATCTGGGTGAACGTGGGAGCTGTTCCGGTCGATCGGTTATTACTCTTAATTGAGAAACATCTGTTTTCAATTCCCTAATAGCTTCCTTGACATCCCGGGCGAATTCTGTGAACACCACTTCTGACCGTCCATTATCTCTCGGAGGTGGCTCGGGGGTACCCACGTTTTGCAGGGCCATGCTAGCCTATCCCAACTCCTCTCGATGGACTTCAAGTGCTTCTCGTAACACCTGACTCATCGTGGCGGTAGGAGTTACCCGGACGAGGTCTCTCGCGGCGCGCCTCAGGGCCCGGCTGTCCAGCCCGGATACAAACTGGTCCCGCACTACTCGGTCCGGCTCTGGTACGGCTGCGCACACCGCGGGATCCTTCCTTACTAGTCGACTCCACATTCCTTGTAGTCCTACCGCGAATTGCTGAAGTGATTCACCATTCCTCTGTACCCTGGTATAGAATTTCTTCCGCAGATCGGCGGCTGAGGTGACATCTCCATAGAGGGATTCCAATCGGCTGATGATTGCTTCTAGCGTATCGCGGTGTTCTAACGGTAAGACCAAGACAGCTTGTCTAGCGTCCCCTTCAAGCGAGTTGAATGCCAGGTCGGCTTGATGGGTCACAGGTACATGGAATAACCGGGCCGCAGTACGAACTCGTTCCGTCCAGTCTGCAATCAATACGCTCTTCCCGTCAAACTTGGGGATGTTCATTAGAGCGGCCCCATGGGTATCATGACGGTCGGTGTCGGTGGTAGGGTTCCGCTGCTGGACGGCTCCATCGCTGCGAGGCTTCAGATCCTGCCGACTACGCCAATTATGTAAGAGGAATACCCACTGTCGGTACGCAATGCAAGAGACAACTTCTTTTGTTCAACTTCTTTACTGCAATGAACAGGTAACAGGCAATTCTGTAGTAGGGAGCAGACAGGAATCCTGAGGTTGAGGACTTCGATCCCGCTGGAATTCCCCCAGAGAGAGGTTGTGCCTGACCCCACGTTGCCAGGCTTGGCTACGGTCACGCCGCCGTCAGTCACGGTGGGAGCTACCCACTTCTGACAGCCTACCCTAGGGTAAGAGTCACACTCCCGGCCCATGGATCGCGTCGTGGGAATGAGTGAACTACCCGTACCTACTGGCACCGTCACAGGTCCTTGCGGAGCTATCCGCTACCTTTCGTGACAAACCCTCTCTCTCCTCAGTCGGCGGTCCAACGGTGGACCCCCTAGGACGCAACTGAACCGGCGGGTTGACGCTAAGGTTTCACAAAGTCCAGTTAATAGTCCAATAAAGTCCCGTCAACCCGACCGTTTATTCTGTCTGCTCCTGATCCAACAAGCTTCATCAACAACAGTTCCATGCAAAGGTTACAGGCGGTGATTCATCAACAACAGTTCCATGCAAAGGTTACAGGCGGTGATTCATCAACAACAGTTCCATGCAATTACTACAGTTGTTTATACTCTGGAGGTCACGCAGGGACACGGGCGCAGTTAATGGGGTAGCGAGCCTGTACTGGGATTAATTCAGGCTAAACTTCCGAGGATAGTGTAAGGCTACTCTTTAACGTACTCTGTGACCAGGATAAACGAGGGCCGTACTACTCTTGGAGGGTCAGGCTGTACTGCGGCTACTAATACTTTCCCTGGGAAGGTCTGAGGGTCCTAGTTAAGGCTACGTGGTGTGGCTGGTACCTGTAGTGGATGCTGATGCTCCACTCCACTCCTGCTCCAGTCAGTCCTCCGTTTTGGCGCACCCCTGTTTGTCTCTCTCCACTGCAGGGAGGCACGTTCCTCCTGTAGATTCCCTGATGCTGCCACACTGCTTTCCCTCCTTGCGGCTGCTGATCCGGCAGCCCTCTAACGTCTCTCTTCTTGTCCCCACGCTGTGGGCTCCTCTCTCTCTTTCTCTCTTTTTATCAGCCGGTCACCTGACCTTACTTCTTTCTCCTACCACTCGCTCCCGCTCTCCCTTCCTTGCTCCACCCCCTCTCTTCCCGCGCTCTCCCACTTCCGGCCGCGTCCCTCATCCTCTCTCCTCCTCCGGTCTCTTCCTCTGTGCCAAGTCCCGGCATCGCGAGACTTCGCCCTGTTTCCTGTTGGGCGCATGCGTCATGGCTGTCGGCAGTGCGGCCATTGCCATGACGCCCAAAACGCTCCTCCGTCTGGAGCTGAACTTCCGAGCCGCCCGACAAGCCCGTGTTCTGCGTTGGCCCCCGGGGAGAGGTAAGTACGGGTGCACCCTTACATACATTTCCTATTTCCTTTTTACAGCGCCAGCAAATTGGAGATTGATTAGGATCAATTCTCTTTAGTAATTCTGGTGTTTTGTACCAGCTTGAAATCAGTTTATAGTTTAGTTCTTGAATCCTTGTAGAACTTGAAAAATACAGCTTTATTACTAAAGGGTAACTAAATGTTTAAACATTTTTTGACATGTCATATTATGTGAGAAGTTTTAATCAGTGAAGATCCGAGCACTGAGATCCCCACCGATCGCTAAAACGAAGCCGCAGAAGTGCTCGGGTGAGCGCTGTGATTCTTAGTTTCTGATATGCTTTTCATGGAAAGGCGGGCGAGAGGCGTATGGGCTGAAAGACTTTCTACTCAGCCTGTATATGTATGCTCGACTTTCCAGGGAAAGCCGATCAGAAACTGAGCAATTCAGCGCTCACCCGAGTTCTTCTGCAGCTTTGTTTTGGCAAATTAACTGGACTAACTTTCATGGGAAAAGCCCTTTAAATGTATAAATAGTTTGCAGTTAGCTCCTAAGGTCCTCCTTGTGGTGAGTGCAGGCAACTAGAATTTGGAGCTCAGCACAAAAAAAAAAACAACAGCTCCTACCATTATAAAGATATTGTATGAAATTTCTTCTAGAAACAGTGCCACTTGTGAAGAGAATATGTCTGAGATGCAATACCAGACACAGTCCATAGACAAGAGTGTTTCTGGAAGAAAGCAGACATGTTTTTCCTGGTTTTCTCTGCAGAATTTCAAAATACAAAGTTTTCATTTCACTTCCACCACTGATTTATTTTAGACAATATATTGGGGCAGATTCACTACTGTGTCTCTAAATGTTCTAGAAAGTGTCGAAAAATGCATTTGCACTTTACTAGACACTTTGTCTCCTAAAGAAGAAACTTCTCCTAGGATAACCTAGTCCTCAAACACACAACTTACTGAAGGATAACCATATAAACCAAGATGGTGCTGTATCTTAAGTATATACAAAAACACGTGAAGTTTTTATTAATAGATAACAAGTAAAAAAGTAATTTCATCAGTGCAATACAGCCGTTAAAAACGTGGGTGACTAACATATTTGTCAATAAATATGTAAGCAAATTTGCAGAATTATTCTGTGTATAGTACTTCAAGCATAGAAAATATGTAGAAAAATTGTATGTGCTCTAACTCATACATCAGAAACTCCTAAGCCACATATAGGCAAATAAGGGTACAATACCATAAAGCCATTGAAAGGGAGGAATTAAACGAGGACGTAGCGCGAAGAAGTAAAGGAGAGTAATACAATCTTTTCCAGAGAGCATACACAGAGCAAATGCAAATAATAGGACATAAGGTACACCGACCAATACCTGACTCACGTTTCACCAACGTCTTTGTCTGACCCCACGAAATTATAGCGAAAAATATGCCAAATCAAAGGTGGTATAAGATAGAGAATTATGTCTAAGAGGTTATGCAAGATGCACCAAAATAATCATACAGCATGCACCACTGTGATAAATTTGCGCATTTTGTAACTGCCTGGTCTAATTTACATCATATAACAATTAGATAGTATTATTAAATGTGCTCCATTGTGTGGTAGCAAACATGGAGGAAAGTGTCTGTGCTGTTATTAACCAGCCAAGAACAAATAGAAGAGATCATATAAACATTTAAATAATAAATAAAAGGAAGGGAAAAAGGGAAAACGGCATTCAGTTGGAGGAAAAGAAATACAATAAGTAAATATATTTATTGGTTATAATGTATGCATATTGTATAGCTTATACTACATCAACCTATATCAGTATAGGGCAGGAGTCTCAAATACACAGCCCGCGGGCTGCATGTGGCCCCTGAGACTGTCATCAGCAGCCCGCGGGGCACCATAGCTCCCTCGGGAGGGGAGAGGGCAGTCCGAAGGAGGAATGCGCCGGCAATCCTTCCTGACATCATGAAGGAGCGCAGTCCATTGGTGGTAGGTGAGCAATGGCAACACAGACCCCTGTAGATAATACAACCCTCCCATATAGATATTGCCCCCTGCAGATAGAGCTACATTCCCCCGGGCCATACCTCCCAACCGTCCCAGATTAAGCGGGACAGCCCCGGATTCCGAGCTGTTTCCCGCTGTGCCTGGTTGCCGGGGATATGTCCCGCTGTCAACTTTATCTGCGTCCTCAGGGTGCAGATACAGTTGAACCCAATGCTGACGCAAGGAACTGTCAGCACCATCCTTCAGCATTAGTACAGAGCAGTGGCGGATTAAGTAGACCATACTTGGGCCTCCCTTTTCCACTGCCGCCCTGCCACGCCGTAACTATTGTTAACACTACCTTTTTGTGCAAGCATTAACAAATTGGTGTTACGATTCCCCTTGTCAAAGGGCTGTATCCCTACAAACTGACAGTCTCCAACCATCGCTGACAGTATCACACTGTGCAGGAACACATCCTCCTAACAAGGGGAATTGTCTATCAGTCCTGGACTTCACAAAGACTTTTTGTGAAATACAAGGATTTCCTGTAATAAACATTTCAGGAGAGGTGACAGATTCTCTATAAATCTAGTGACTCACAGGTGACTATGTCTCAGATTCTAGTAGTTCATGACGACTTCTCCTGGGCACGCGCCACTTCCGCAGAATTTGCCACTCAGATGTCTTCGGCTCCTCACTTTTCTAACATTTCCTCACCTATAAACGAAGATAAAATTATCACGGTGCCACACACTGTGCCTCTAAATATAATATTCCTAGCGGCTTATAAGCTGCAGGCCTAACGTGGCCTGCAGCCTATAGTTTTCATTTGTATCTGAGTCCTTGACGTCGCTGTTCATATATGGGCAGTGACGTCAGTGGCTACTCCTGGAGCAGAACCCCCGTTCCGAATGCTCTGGCACGGGATTCAGCTCCAGAAGTAGCTCCTGTTGTTACTGTCCATATATGGACAGTGACATCAGGGGTTCCCTCTAGAAGCGGAATCCCCGGCCTATGCTCGGGCTGGGGATTCCACTCCTAGAGGGAGTCCCAATGGCACTATCTATGGGGGAGGGTTGGTATCTTCAAGGGCATAAATACTTGATAAAGACCCATTCATGGGTTGAAACATTGCAAGTGTTTTTATGCTTGGTGAATAAATCAAATACACTTCTTTGGATTATCTAGAGTGCTGCAGCTCCTTTCTTCGATTGCATATTGATTGTCTCCCTTGGACCTGGGATTCTTTGCTGCGTGCACCACCCATCTTTGGGGAGTTGTCCTTTCCCACTGAAGAATTTTTTTGTGGCTGTGCTGCTGTTTTCCTGAATAAATAGTATCTACAAAGGGCACTGTGGCAACATCTGCAGAGGGCAGTGTGCCATTATCTACAGAGGGCACTGTGGCAGTGTCTACAGAGAGCAGAGTGGCAATATCTACAGAGGGCAGTATGGAAATATCTACCGAGGGCACTGTGGCATTATCTACAGAAGGCACTGTGGCATTATCTACAGAGGGCACTGTCGCATGATCTACAGAGGGCACTGTGGCATTATCAAGGAGGGTTGTGGCATTATCTATAGGGGGTGTGGCAATTTCTACAGAGGGTTACTGTGGCATTATTTACAGAGGGCACTGTAACATTATTTACAGAGGGCACTGTGGCAATATCTACAGAGGGCACTATGGCAGAATCTACAGAGGACACTGTGGTATTATCTAGGAGGGGTGTGGCATTATCTACGGGGCAGTGGCAATTTCAACAGAGGGCACTGTGGCATTATCTACAGAGGGCACTGTGGCATTATCTACAGAGGGCACTGTGGCTATTTCTACATAGGGCACTGTGGCATTATCTACAGAGGGCACTATGGCACTATCTAAGAAGGGGCTGCCCAATCTTGAAATTCTTGTCTGCCAAACGCTGCCAACTGAGCCGCCAGACTGCATTTAGCGAAACAAACTGGAAAACTGGATTGTTAACATAAGCACGTGGAGTAAACTCATAAATTTCCGGTAAATTTAAACCTAGCAGTATTATTATAGTAATGTAGTATTATTATAATAGTAATGTAGTATTGTTATAGTAATGTGGTATTATTATAGTAATGTAGTATTATTATAGTAGTGTAGTATTATTATAGCAATGTAGTATTGTTATATTAATGCAGTAATATAGTAATGTAGTATTATTATAGTAAGGTAGTATTATAGTAACGTAGTATTATTATAGCAATGTAGTATTGTTATAGTAATGTAGTATTATTGTTATAGTAATGTAGTATTATAGTAATGTAGTATTATTATGGTAATGTAATATTATAGTAGTGTAGTATTATAGTAATGTAGTATTATTATAGTAATGTAGTATTGTTATAGTAATGTAGTGTTGTTACAGTAATGTAGTATTGTTATACTAATGTAGTATTATTATAGCAGTGTAGTATTGTTGTAGTAATGTAGTATTGTTATAGTAACGTAGTATTATTATAGCAATGTAGTATTGTTATAGTAGTTCAAATAACTAATTAACAATAATTTTGTATTATTATTACATTTTAAAGTAATGCGGCCCGTCAACTGTACATTTTTGTATGTGCGGCCCATTTACCTGGCCGAGTTTGAGACCCCTAGTACAGGGGTTTGAAAAAAATTATATTTTCTTAAATTTATACGGCCATAGAGTTCATACTAAGGGGGGGGGGGGGGGACAGACACATAGCGGTGGTCACATGCACAATTAGTTCCAGGGCACTGTATGTATAAAAAAAAAAGAATTAAAACAATAAAAACAGCAAGTACAGTAAACAGCTTGAATGACAGACGGGTACAGAAGGAAAGAAGACCCTGCCCGCGAGGACTTACACTCTTTACATTCTTAAATTTTTAGTATAGATAATACAGAAAGAAAAAGAATGCTTAGCCAACAAGGTGTAATTATACAAAGTACATGGGCATGCTACCCCTAATTGACAATAAGATATCAGATTATTGTCTGAGATGAAAAGTAGTAAATAAGTAACGCAAATAAAACACTCATATTGTTGTGAAGAATAATATAGTGACGCGATTAGTTGCTGATGGGAAGGGGTGGAACCACCAGGATGTGGAAAACTCCTCCTTCACTTAGACCTATACCTCATGAGGAGGTAATACTTCATGAGAAGACAGAGAAATGAGAAAGTGAGTTAACACCAGGAGTGACAAGAATTCCACTTCTGAAGGGCCTCAGACTGACCCAAATTCGGCAAGATTTCTATACTCCCAGCTTGCAAGTTCCTTCATTCTGCAGATGAGATCTTCGTTGTTGTACCACGTCTAAATGGATGGGGGAATCTGTGGTTCTCCAGTTTAGGGTTATTAAGAGTTTAGCAGCTGTCAGCAGATGAGTGACCAGGTTGTTTAGGCTGGATTAAAGGAGAAGATAGGCGCACAAATTAATTTCAAAGGAGCAGATAAAACCAATATTTTTTCCCGTTATATGCCGAAGGAAGGTGGACATCGTTTGCCAAAAGGATTGGATGAGTGGACAGTTCCATCAATTGTGAAGAATGGAGCCAATGTTAGTTGTTTCTTATGTCTGAGGACAATTTAGAGTAAAGTTTAGTAAGTGGGAAGTGGAGTATGGCATCTAGCCACGATGGTTAAGGAAGGGAGGAATATTTCTTATGGAATTTAATGCATAGATTGATTCTCAAATCCTGCTAAATATAGGAAGTTATTAGCGTAATTAAAAGGGGTTAAGTACAGATTCTCAGGTTTAGGGGTATCTTGTCTTTGAAATACCCTATAAAGCGGAGTATTATTCATTTTTAACCAGACTCCTTTCTTGGAGGGGGAATCTTCGGTTAAAGGCCGAAAGTTTATTGGGATCCCTAGGAGAAAGACCTAGGGGGGGGGGGGGGGGTCAGGTGTTGATTGGTATTTATGAAAAACTGAGATTGCTTTTTTGGAGTTTGGATTGATTTTAGTTAGAGAAACCTGACTAGTGAATTATCCCAAGAGTAGAGGAAATTATCCTAGGACCTAGGAAGATCCTTTCTATTTCGTCTTTGGGGAGATTCAATCCATCTGTTTAAGAAAAAGTGTCTGGTAGACCCATTCCTCCTTGTGGTATTTTGAGGGTAAATTATCTATATGGCAATGTGGGGTGTTTTTTAGACTGTAGAATTGGCAAAACAGTTGTTTTATATTGGTGAAGAAAGATTGTGGTAAGAAGATAGGGACTTTTTGTAGAATATATAACATTTTAGGGAATATATAGGTTTTAAGGAAGTATTTCCTTCCCATTAAGGAAAGGAGAGAGATTTTTTTGGACACGTAACTTGGATTTGATTTGATTTAGCAGTGGATGTTAATTTAGGAAGAATAATAGAGAGGGGGCACTATTTACAAATTGTTTGTTAATATATGCACTGTTTTGCCGGTAAGATTGTAGTATTACCTGCAAAATGATGCGTCCATTAACTGTATTTCGAGCCCACCTGAAACAAGCGTGGTTTTCGTCCACGTGCGGCCGCTACATGTGTCGTCACCCTAATATTCTGACTGCTCGTCTATAGTAGTGGAAGATTGCTGCATCCAAATTATTATCGCTTTTATAGAACTCAGGTTCCAAAAACTCCTACAAATTATACAATTCTTCAGCTTTATTATTACATCTAATGTACAAACAGGGTGCAGGTAGCTGCTAAGCTCCCTCTTGTGGTGGCCGCAGGCAGCCTGAATGTTATCATATAACTTATGTCAGTATGAAGATAAACATGACATTTATAACATAGCCTTGACGCTTAAAAATATATATTGTGAAATTAATTCAAATGTGACCACCAATATGGCTGCACGTCCTGTTGTCCATTTTGCATAAAATGGCCTCCACAACTGAATAGAAATAAGTCATTATGTCTGTAAGTAAAGGAAACAGAATTAGAAATCTGTTGCTGCTCATCTAAAGTCTCATTTACTAATATATGACCTTTTTTTTTTAGTTCTGGGTAGAAATCCAATTTAATCAGCACAAAAATGTTGGACTTTACGACCATTTTTTTGCTTTAATGTATCTAAAATAAAAATTAAGCTACTTTGCAAGTAGTCTTGGTTAAAAATATCCAGCATTTTGTGTCTACAGCTTCTATGCAGACCAGTGAGTCTCCATGGTTACAGGCTACAAATTGTCATGTACTTACCTTGACCCGATCCAGCGACGTCTTCTCCTGCCATTTGCCACCACACTGAGTCTTGATACTGGGCAGGCAGGGATGCCAGGTGGCCTCATTGCCAGTTGAACCAATATTTCCCTGCTATCTACTGCTTTCATATTGTGACCCCTGTTTTGACCAGATAGTTTGACTTCTCTACTGATTTGCTTCCTACTGCACCTTATACTCAGCTCTGCTATATCATTGTTACAGTACCTTGGCTCATTATACTACCCTCCTGGACTACCTACTATTGTGCTGAAAACCTGGCTCAGCTACATCTCTGTTACCAACCCTTGGTTGTCTGACTTAATTTAGGTTTGTTCTCTGGTACCATATTATATCATATATAGATTTCTATTGCCAATTTCTGGAGTGGACGATCTTGTTTCTGTCCTCTGTCCACATAAGTCCTAGGGCCAGCCAAGTACCTCTACCCTGACAAAAGACATGGGAAAAGGGGGGTGCTATAGGCAAATTGTGCCAATCAATTTGTTCGTTCTCTGGGTATAACAGGAATTAGACCTATACACAAATCTTCTGTAGTGAAATTGTTCTGCATTGGAGCAACTGTATGTTAGAAAATGGATGATGGGTATTAGGGTTCTGCCTGATTATACATAAAGTTTTACCTTCTATATTACTTAAAAGTAACAGTTTTCATGCATAATATTTGTACAGGAAAGTATTTGTCCTTATTATTATATTATGTTTTATCTTAGTTCATTACATGCAGACCATGGAATAAATGTACTGACATCTGTTCATTGTTTCTCACAATAAATATTTTCTCCGCTCTATAAAGAGGAGGCTGTACTGCAGCCCAGAGAACAATAAGGCGAGACCTCCATGACATAGCTTGGAGGGGTGGGTTTTTTGGGTTGGTTGACCTATAGTAAGCTAAGAAAAGGAAGGAGGGGTTGGGTGGGCAAAGGGGAGGTGTTAGGGATACTTTACCGGGCTTCCCGCTATTTACTCTTCTCACTGCGCTTGCAGTGCAAGAGAAAGAACAACATTATGGCTTCTATAGATGAGCTCCTGGAACAGCTCTGTGCGGCTGCCTCCTCACGGGGACCTGGATGGATGGGGTGCAGGTGTCGGCATTAACAGGTATAGCTGCGGCCTACACATCTTCCGGGCCGCAGTTCGTTTAGCGGTGCTGCCCGGCAGTAGTAGATGGTTTTCTGTCCCTATCACAATTAGAGTCTGCGGCGGGCCGTTCCCGGAGCTCCTGGGGGGTGACTGCTGAAATTAGCGCTCCTGACCCGCTTGTCAGGCCTACTACGGCCTATGTTAGTGGTGCGCCGTGCCAGCCTGTCGGCTCAGTCTGGAGGTTGTCCCGCGGGCATGGTATCGCAGGAAGAGTCCCTCCGGGCTCCTGGGGAGCTTACTCCTGCCCAGTGGTCCAGGCCTGAGAGGAATCCTCAGCTGCGGCAGTGCCCGGCTGCATTAGTAAGGGTATAGCCTACACTACCGGCCAACCCTCCCCTCTGCTTCATCTCATGGCGAACGTTCCACGGCGGCCCTTCCTGCTGATGAGCTGGCCAGAGGGCTTACTGGTCTGTGAGAGGCTGTCCCCTGCACATAGGGGACAAACTGTACTGGAGTAGGCTGCGGTCAGCGGTTCCAGTTCCAAGTGGCGGGCAGCGTGGAGCCTGCTCCGACTACCAGGGTGCGTGTTGCCAAGATATCCACCTTCAAGGTGCCAGATCGGCGGTCCTCCAGGCTGCTTTCCCGATACCCAGTCCTCCATGTCTCCATTGCCAGTGTGGACAGAGACAAGAAGATCCAGTCGAATTGGAGGAGGGCGAGTTGGTGGAATCCCAGCATGATCAAACGGTGTCGGCTGACGGACTCACAGCGCCTGTGCAACCTGGTGAGTTTTAATCACCCTCTTTACCTTTTCCTGATATTTTTATGTTGGGTATGTCGGTGGTAGGGTTGGAGTTTCTAGCATCTGGGGTGGGTTCTGCGGATGTGGTGCAGGCAAATGTGGGTCAGGATAGTTTGGCGAACCTGGTTGGTTGTTTACAGGATCTCGTGGGCTGTCTGGGTGGGGCTCCCTCGCCAGTGATTCCTATTGCGTCTCTGGTCGCGGTTTGGGCAGGTTCCCCCATGGTGGCGGTTAGTCCAGCTCTCCCATTATTGCCTGGGGGGACGGCAAGGGCTTGCACGGAAGCGGTGGCAGTATCAGTTCAGATGGAATCATCGAAAGAGGTGGATAGAGTACTTTTAGATAAATGCGCTCGTGGAGAGGTGTATGTGTGTTTTGAGGGCCCGTTAGAGGGCCCAATTCAAGCAGGAAGTTAGGGAGCGCATTCGGAAGGACAGTGGAAATTTTTTCTCTCTTTCCGCTTGAAAAGTTCAATTTAGACATGGTCAAGCAAGAAGAAAATAAGACTGAACAGAAAGAAAAGAGGCGGTGTCCTAAAACAATCGTGAATTGATTTCAGGTGTTTGCAATTTTGGTGAGCATGATTTGCGAGAAGGCGCCGAAACATTGTTCCACTCTTTTTTGCTATTTGGATGCTGTGGGCTAGGCTCATCGGGCCTATGGGGCCAGGTGTGGCTGATGAACAGTTCCGCTAGTATAAGGCGGTTAGGCCTAATATCAGGTGGGACCATAAAGACATTGCTTTATGGTTAAAGGTTACTGCTCTGATTAAAGGCTATGTACACCACCTGTCAAATCGTCTATCAGTGTGTTTTGTGCAACTTTCTAAATACTTTTTATTTTAAATATTTTTACTTTTTGAGATACAGCTGCTTTGTATACTGCATACAGAGCAGTTGTGTCTAGCACTGAAACCTGTATCTTTCAGGTCAGTGGCTCTGACGGGTTCAGTGTCAGCGGGTTCATAACTCAGATACAATCGATATAGGTGGATCAGACCCGCTGTCACTGAACCCATCAGTGACACTGACCTGATGAATTGAGGTGTTAGTGCATGATACAACTGCTCTATGTACAGTATACAAAGCAGCTGTATTTCAAAGAGTAAAAATAATTTTTAATAGAAAGTACCTAGAAAGTTGCACAAAACACACTATTAGACATTTAAAAAAAAAAAAAAAAAAAACATTTCAAAGGTGTACTTAGCCTTTAAAGGAACAGTGTCATCACAAATTATTTTTTTATATGTTAAAGATGTTAGTGCTTTATTAAAAACGTTTATATTCATTTGTGTGTTTGTGTTTTACTTTTTCTTATTTTTACACTTTTTCTTCCCTATGGGGGCTGCCATTTTTTGTTCCATTTCTGTCTGTGTCGATTAACGACACATACAGACATGGAATACGGCAGCACAGTCCCATAGGGACTGCGAACGGCTCCCGTCCCATTGACTTCAGTGTACGGCGTCTGTGTGGGAACTGCGCATGCGCCGCTCCCACACAGTCCAATTTGAAATTGGCGCCGTCCGGCGCCATTTTCCTGTGGACCGGAAGTCGCGGCCGGACAGTAATATTACTACTTCCGGTCGCGGCTTCCGGATTTGTGCACTTGGACCAGCGGCAGCAAACGGAGCGGACGGGCCGGAGGGAGCCGCGGCGGCAGGAGCAGGTAAGAGATTTCAATGTATGTTCGTGTTTGTGTGTGTTTACTACTGTATGTAAACCTACTACACTGTGTGTTAGCTCAAAAAATGGCGACACACAGTGTAGGAGGTTACACCGTTCAAACACCTCGTTTATCCCGGCACTAGCCAGGATAAAGGAGGGGGGGATGCTGAGAGCTCACTAGAGCGAGGGCTTTTAACCCAATGTTGCAATGCTGCAATTTTGGGAATAGCTCCATCTAGTGACCAAAAATGGGTAGTATTATAAATTTTGAATTAATTTATAATATTTCCTGACTCGTGAAAAAAATAAAAAAAATTTGAACAATGTTTAATCACCCACACACTAAATGTTTAATTTAAAAAAAAAAAACATGTTTTTCTGGCAACACATTGCCTTTAAGTCTGGTCAGTCCTTTCCCGGGCGCAGGGGAGTGGGTGCAGCAAGCCAGGCGGAACAGGGCTCTGGTTCAAAACTTGGTCTGTGCTGGCTGTTCAACGAGGGACAATGTAAGTTTGGGGCCACTTTAAACATGTTTGTTCCCACTGCAGTGGCTCACCCCACAGGTCTTCAAAGTGCCTTAGAAAAGGCAAGCGAGCAGGTGAAACCCCTGGCTCAACTGGCTAAGGAGGCGATGCCGGTGAAACTGCAAAGGATGGCCCCCTTTCTAAATAGATACCCCGATAGGGCAGAGGCAAGTTTAATTTTTGAATGGTTTTGGTCTGCCTTTGTTATCTCACCCCTGTCTCAAGCGCTCCCTTTCACTCATCACAATCTTCGGTCTGCTTATTAGCATTTCAGAGTGGTTTCTGAGAATCTTAAAAAACAAGTGTCGTTGGGGTGGATGACAGGTCCTTTTCCTTGCATTTCTGTTGTGGGGCTGATAGTCTTTTCACTGGGTGTGGTCCCAAAGTGGGAACTCCATAAATTCCTCCTCATTCATCACCTTTCATATTCAAAAGGGGCATCATTTAATGACGGTATAGTTTCTGCATTGTGTCTGGTTTTCTATACATAGTTCGAGGCCGCTCTTAAGTTGGCGCGATCCTATGGAAAAGATTTTTGATGGCAAAAACTGACATTGGGGCCGCTTTCCGTCTTCTGCAAGTACATCCCAACAGTCAGCTGCTGTTGGGGAGTTACTGGAATTAAGTTTTTTAGTTCATATTTGAAATGGGTTGCTAGGGAGGTGGCCGTGGCAGATTCTATTATCCAGTATCTAGATGACTTTTCGTGCGTTTGGCCTGTGAGTTCCCTTGTTTGTGCTACTCGCATCGCAAGATTTCGGTGTTCCGCTTGCCCCAGATAAGGCGGAAGGTCCTTCTACGTCTATTTGTTTTTTGGGTAATGCCATAAATTCTGTTAAAATGGAATGCAGGCTTCCTGAAGACAAGCTATCATCTCTTGGTCAGGAAGTAGAGCGTGCCTCAACTTAGGGTGATTTTCTTAAGAAGTTACAGTCATTGCTAGGAGAAACGTAAGATTTGCATTCCGCATCATGCCGATAGCAGGGTTTTTTGTCGTCGCTTGGCAGCCGTGACAGTGGGCGTCCATGAGCCACACAATTTTGTATGCCTTGTGGTTGACTACCGGGCTGACTTGTGTGTTTGGCATAGTTTTCCAGGGCTTTACAACGGTCACACCGTCTGGGTTTCTCGGGTTTTAGACAGCTTTGATTTGGATCTTTTCACGGATGCTTCGGGTGTGGTGGGTCTTCGTTCGTTTTGTCAGTGCCTATGATAAGCAGGTTCTTTTCCATCGCTTTGGGTGGAAACTGTCATGGCTGTGGGATATGTGGACCTACTGGGAGTGGAGAAGCAGCTGATCAAATAACAGTCAATGATAGTCTATAGGATGAGAATACCTGGTAGAAGGCTTGTGCTGGACTGTCGGAAACTTGGCTAGTGCCGTACTATTGGAAGCAGGCTTGTGCTCGATAACAGGACTTGTCTTGGATACAGGACATGGATACAGAAATTGACACAGGCACTTGACTTGACACGTAAACTTGACTTGGTACGGACACTTGAGTTGTCACGGACACTTGATCTGGCACAAACACTTGACGTGACTTGACATTGTCACGTAGCGGGTTAGTGGACCCACTAGGCCGCACCGCCATAGCGGGGAGGCAGCTGGCCAAACAACAGGAAACCCCAGCAATACAATGTCCCACACAAGGGTACCTGGATAGTCCAGACAGTGGCCGCAGCTCTGGCACTGATGAAGATAGGTGCAGCAGATAAAGCCAAACGTGGCGGATGACACAGGTGCCGCAGGTTGCGCCAGATGTGGCGGATTCCTCCGGACGTGTCAAATGACACAGGACGTGGTGGATTCCTCCAGATGTGGCAGATGACACAGGACGTGGCACGACTCGATACTAAAGGCACAGCATGGGAAACAGGAACAGGTAACAAGGCACGGGTAACAACTGGAACGGGAAACACTAAGGGACCATTTGCAAGACAGACTGGGCCGGGCACGAGCGTGCGCGCGCACCCTACGAGACACAGCAGACCGGAGCGGAAGTGAGCACTGGCGTATTCTAGGAAGGAGATGGGGACCAGCGCTCACGGATCCATGGCTGCGGTCGTCTGGAGGTGAGTAAACCCGACGGCCCGCGGCCATGAACACTACAGACATGGACATTTGTCTTGGCACGGACACAGAACATGGATAATGCAGTTCTCTCAGACACTTGACTTGACTCAAATACTGGATACAGGATGCAGGAAACGGGATACAGTACATGCGTTGCGCCAGACGTGGCGGATTCCTCCGGACGTGGCAGATGACACAGGACGTGGCGGATTCCTCTGGACGTGGCAGATGACACAGGACATGGCACGACTCGATACTAAAGGCACAGCACGGGAAACAGGAACAGGTAACAAGGCACGGGTAACAACTGGAACGGGAAACACTAAGGGACCATTTGCAAGACAGAATGCCTGGGGCCTTCTTATAGACCAGGAAATCATGACAGTTCATGATAATGACGATTTCCTTTGTGCATCGGGAGGTGAGTAAATCCGACGGCCCGCGGCCATGAACGCTACAGTATCCCCCCTCTTACGCCCCCTCTTCTTGGGGCCAGAGTGAGAGAGGAATTTCTTAATAAGCGCAGGGGCACTGAGGTTCTCTTCTGGCTCCCAGGACCTCTCCTCAGGACCAAACCCTCTCCAGTCCACCAAATAGAAAGTCCTTCCTCCTACCCTCTTGCAGTCCAGGATCTCCCTCACCTCGAACACATCAGAAGAACCGCTGGGAGCAACTGTGGAACTAGAAGGCTTGCTGTAGCGATTCAGGACCATTGGCTTCAGGAGGGACACATGAAAGGAGTTGGGGTATTCTGAGGGTAGGAGGCAGCCGCAGCTTAGAGGAGACAGGGTTTATCTGTTCCAGAATCTTGAAAGAACCAAGGAACCTGGGAGCAAACTTGTATGAGGGTACCTTCAAGCGAATGTTCAGAGAGGACAGCCAGACTTTAGTCCCCGGAGGATACTGAGGCAGCTCTATTCTCCTAGTATCTGCTTTTCGCTTCATGCGATCGACGGCCAGTAAAATAGAGGAACGAGTCTGTTGCCAGATTTTCAAAAAGTCCCCATAAGCAGAGTCAGGTATTTGAGATGTGGTCGACACTGGGAGACGGACTCTAGGATGTTGACTGTACACAATGTGAAATGGAGTGGAAGTGGTGGATTCACTTGTGTGGTTGTTGTATGAGAACTCGGCCCATGGAAGAAGCTGTACCCAGTTATCGTGCTGTGAAGTGGCGGAGATAATTATCCATGATCTTGTTGATCCTCTCAACTTGCCCATTGGACTGGGGGTGATAAGCTGAAGAAAGGTCCAATCTCACATCCAGGAGTTTACAGAGGGCTCTCCAGAACTTTGAAGTAAACTGAACCCCCCGGTCGGACAAAATGTGTAGAGGCAAGCCATGCGAAAGATGTGTAGAATGAAGAGACTCTCCAGTCGAGGAGCAGAAGGTAGGCCGGTCAGCGGGATAAAATGTGCCATCTTAGAGAACTGGTCCACCACCACCCAGACAGTGTTGCATCCTGCTTTGTCTGTGACAAAGTCCATCGCAATGTGCTGCCAGGGGGCATTGGGTACAGGCAGAGGTTGAAGCAGGCCGGCAGGCTTGGAGTGAGTAACTTTGTTAGAGGCACACACCGTGCAAGAAGAGACAAAGTCCAGAACATCTTTAGTTAGCGTAGGCCACCAGAAGTGACGAGCAATCAGGTCCCAGGTTTTACGGACACCAGCGTGCCCAGCCAGTTTAGAACTGTGTCCCCAGCGGAGAATTCTTCTCCTGTCTGCCAACCGAACAAAAGTCCTCCCAGGAGAGATGTCTCTAACCTGCAGAGGATTAGCAGTGATAATGCAGGATGGGTCTATGAAAGTCTGAAGGGACTCCACCGTGTCTTCCGTCTCAAACGATCTGGACAAGGCATCGGCCCTCACATTCTTGTCCGCGGGACGGTAGTGAAGCACAAACTGGAAACGGGTGAAGAGCAGCGACCACCTGGCTTGACGGGGATTCAGTCGTTGTGCAGACTGAAAGCAGGTAAGGTTTTTGTGGTCGGTGAAGATCAGGATGGGGTGAGCAGCACCCTCTAGAAGATGTCTCCACTCCTCCAGAGCCAATTTGATGGCCAGCAGCTCCCGATCTCCAATAGAGTAATTGTGCTCAGCAGAAGAAAAAAGTCTTGAGTAGAAGCCACATACTAGAGAAAAAAGATAGGAGGGAACCTCCAGCTCACCTTGGGGCAGTGAATGAATTTGGTGCCCTTGTTGCGCCAGGATCCCCGTGTCGGCACACGTCAGTAGAGACACAAAAGACAGTAGATGTGATCCAGCGCAGGGAGAAATAAGTCCAATTTCCAAGTAAGTTAAAATGGAAACTCGTTCCAATTTTATTGATATGACGTAAAAAACATCAGGAGACTTGGCTCCTGCAGAGGAAAGGTGAATGAATGGAGAAAAGGTAGGTGTGTGGAGCCTACGCGTTTCAGACGATCTCCTCGTCCTTAATCATGGCAGAAGATTAAGTGATTTGACTGTTGGGGTCAGAACTTATATCCGGTTTGATACAGGTGTATTAAATTGCGGTTCAGGAGACTGGAGGTGGAACGCAACCGCGTGACCAGTCTCACGTCGTGTCCTATCCTCCGTCAAACCCAGATATCTGTGACTCACAGCACCAGGACCCGGGATGAAATCGTGGTAAGTATATATGTGGCTATCTTATATATTTATTAATAGCAATCAGCTACATCTATTTTGATCTTTGAAAAACGGGAGGGTTACGACGTAAATATAAAAGGAACAAAATTATATGTATGTTTGGGCTCGACCGGATATAAGCTCTAGATGACAAACACCCCATTCATCAAAATACAGTTTGGTGTGAAAAAGGATAGTGTGAATGCACCCAAGGTGCGAAAAATCTAAAAGAAATAAATAAAATGTGACTAGCACTGGCGTATATATCTCCATGCATTTAAACTTTTGTTTTGACATCGAAGTAGTGTAGTGTACCCAAAGTACAACAAATCAAATTTGACAGTTTACGGTTGTTAGTTTACTATTACCTATACAATAAGAGTGTATGGACTGTATTGACCCTCTGGCACCAGAAATAATGGCCATATATTGTGGTATGGACGAATCTCACAACATTTACTACCCCTTGAGCTTGTTTGTTAATTAAAGGCAAAAAACCTTTTTATTGATATATAATACAACTCATAGGTATACAGGGAAAAACTACCGCTCATACGAATATGTTTATATACTTATCAAATAAGGGGTTCAGGCTTCAAAATTGAACATTTACTTTGCTATTAATTTGATATTTTTCTGTAACGAAACAATGTTCATAGTAACAAATTAAAACAAAGCTGGCCAGGACTATAGTGTCCCTTCCCATGTTGGAATTATATTCGCATTTTAATACGAGGGAAAGCCGTCGGGGTAAAACTAGGCACGCTGACCCCGACACTAGGAAATCCTTGGATGAAAACTCGGAAGTTTATTATCCAACAAGTTCTGGATTGTTGATATTTTTGATCGAACTTTATGTTTATTTTATTGAAACTAAGCCAATAATTTACAAGATGGAGGTTGTAAAAGAAATGATCTAATAATAAAACATAAGTTCCTTCCTCAAATTGAGTCCATGAGGGTGCCTTGTTTTTAGACGAAAAATCCAAAAAGCCTCCCTGCCCAACGTTTTATGTTTCAAATTACCACCCCGTTTCGGTGTATATACCTTTTCAATAGCATAGCATTTCAGTGAGTCTGTGGACCTGTTATGGTGTTGGATAAAATGTTTGGCTGCATTCGATGTATTTACAATATTAGGGTTTCTAATATAACTCAAATGTTCTAAAAACCTCTGTTTAAATTTTCGATTGGTGCAGCCTATGTACTTCAGATTACATGAAGTACACTCCAACACATAGATCACAGACTCACTGTTGCAATTAATATAATTCTTGATGAAAAAATTGTAAGTATCTGTTGAGTCCGAAAAGCTTTTTCTAGGGGAAACATAGGAACAGGTTTTACAGGGATGTGTGCCACATTTGAAAAATCCCCTTTGTTCCAACCACGAGCTTGTATGTATATCTGGTCGTAGCATCGATGGAGCCACAACATTGCCTATCGTGGGAGCTTTCCGGGCAACTATTCTACATCCTTCTTTTAAGATATTGTCAAGAATTTGGTCCTCCTTGAGTATAGGTAAATGTTTGAGGATAATATTCTTTATTAATGAGAATTGATTACTATATTGAAGAATAATAGCCGGTTTATTTGAATCCAATGTTGGGTATTTCTTTTTGTTAGTGAGCATGTCCTCCCTGTTTTTTTTGGAAGTTATCCTGGATGCTCTTTCAAGTATCCAGTTAGGATATCCCCTATTGCGTAACCTTTTGGAGATTGTATTTTGTTCCGCAAGAAAATTCGCCTCCGTATTGCAGTTACGTCTAGCCCTATGTAGTTCACCCACGGGAATGGAGGTAACTGTTTGTCTAGGGTGATTACTCTTCGCGTGCAGAATAGTATTCCCCGAAACGGGTTTGCGATGTGTTTTTGTTTGAATTATTTCTCCCTCAATCCCTGCCAAATCTAAATCCAAGAAAATAGTGTTGTTAGGATGAAAAGTATGGGTGAATCTAAGATTGGCATCGTTGGAGTTGAGGTAATTTATAAAGAAAGAAATGTCTGAGATTCGTCCCTTCCAAATAAATAGCAGGTCGTCAATATAACGACCATACCAATAAATATGTATATTGAAAATATTTTTATCAGAAAAAATATATCGTTCCTCCCACCAAGCCATCACTAAATTCGCCAGAGAGGGTGAAAATCTTGCCCCCATCGAGACACCCTTAAGTTGGAGATAAAATTTATGGTTGAATGTAAAAAAATTATGTTGCATCAAAAAAAAAGTGAGACATCTAGAATATACAATTGAAGCTCATGACTATATGGGCTATATTTGTGCAGATGGTATTCCAATGCTTCATGTGCTATAGTATGTGGTATATTAGTATATAATGAGATGACATCACAGTTAAGCCAAACAAAATCCTGAGACCATAATTCATTCTCAAAGGATCTGAGAACATCTTGAGTGTCTCTGAGGAAACCTGGAGTCTTCGTTGCTAAGGGTTGCAAAAGGGAGTCCACCCATTCCGAAAATCTCTCTAGGAGTGACCCTATACCGGATACAATGGGTCTCATTGGCGGAGGATTCAGGTTCTTGTGCACTTTCGGGAGAGCATGTAAGATTGGAATAGTCGGAAAGTCCACATCAATGTATGACGACTGTTTGGAGGTAAGAAGGCCCTTATCCAGACCCTCTTGTATTAATTTTTTCATTTTTATCTGAAAGTTACTGGTGGGATTGTGATCCAAGATCTTATAAGTGTCATTATCAGATAACATAGTGGTGACTTCTGCGATGTATGCATCTCTATTCATGATTACAATGCTTCCCCCTTTGTCCGATTTTTTAATAACGAGATCCTTGTTGTCCTCTAGAGACTTAAGTGCTAGAAATGAATCCTTGGACAGATTTTTGGGAAATTTCGTAGTTACAGTGGAGTCTGCAAGAAGTTGCAGATCTTTTTCCACAGCCATTTGAAATCTGTCCATTGATTCAATTCTTGATTCTAGTGGATAGAACTTGGGGTTACTAGTTTTCAATTCCGTGGAAATATTGACCTCCTGAGACTGGGATTCTAGGCTCAAACTCTCCAGATCTATAAGTGTTCTCAATTCATCAAATCGATAAAATTTGGGGTTTTGAGCCTTAATAGATGTTTTTTCTATCCCAGAATCTTGGCTGTCTAAATCTGGTTCCATATTGTGGGTGAAATGTCTCTTGATAGTGAGGTCTCTGACAAATTTGTTAATGTCTTTAAGTGTGTTGAAGGGATCAAAATTGCACGCGAGGGCAAAATTAAGACCAAGGGAGAGCACTTTTTCTTGTGCTGAGGTCAGAACAGTAGATGACAAGTTGATGACACTGAGTAAAGGTGTTATAATCTCCGATGTCTCAGGCGACGACCTTGGTCCTGCTCTGAATGGTTTGTGTTTTCTCCCCCCTCTTCGACCCCGTTTTTTGAGGCCTTGAATTGATTTCTGTCTCTGACTTGTGGTCTTGAACTTGAGTCCTCACTGTCAGAAGTTGTCGCTGACTCCAGTTCCATGGAACTGAAACTGACCCTGGAGGCATTAATGTCTCTGTTCTTTCCAAAGTTCCGTTTTTTCAAAATGGACTTGAATTTATTCGGTGTTCTGTCCTCTCTAGTCCAAGAATACACTTCATTATTAGCATAATCCTTAGAATCTCGGAGAAATTTTTTCTTCTTAACTTCCGCTAGTGATTGATTGATCTTGTTGATATATTGGGAAGTACGAGATTCAAGCATTGAAAAGTCAGGTGAGCTGGAGGCTGCATTGATCTGTGTCTCTACTATTTGGATATCTTTTTCCAAGCTGGTGAGCTTTAACACTTCTTCTTTAGTAATGAGTTCCATAAGTTTGAGGGAACAGTCAGTTAGTGTTTGATTCCAGTTGGTAAAAAACTCATCTGAATACTTGAAAGAAGGATTCTTCCTGATACGCAAGCCTCGGGGAATCATTTTTTTAGATATATAGTTGTTAAGGGTTGTTAAATCCCACCACACTTTTGCTTCCTGGATTTTGAGTTTTTCAACTTGGTGGAAAAGGTTATTCAGACTGTGATTATTCTCCCCCACATCATCCAAATTGCCGAACACTTGGGCCGCCATGTCCACTCTGCTTAATGGTACTTCGTGTCCCATTGTTCGATGCATGGTGTTACTATATAGTAGCGTAATAATGTCAATGTTATGTCACGTATTAAAAAACACACTTGATATTTTCAGACCAAATGAATTAGATCTCCATAAGCAGATTTATCCAAAATATACAGATAGAGGCTTACAACATCCACCTTTCGACGGAAAATGAATAAACACTTCCTATGCATGCATGTGTAATCCAAAAATGGCCCTAATGAGGGCAAGGTGAGCACGTAAGGCAAAACCGATGACCGGAATAGAGAAAAAAGATAGGAGGGAACCTCCAGCTCACCTTGGGGCAGTGAATGAATTTGGTGCCCTTGTTGCGCCAGGATCCCCGTGTCGGCACACGTCAGTAGAGACACAAAAGACAGTAGATGTGATCCAGCGCAGGGAGAAATAAGTCCAATTTCCAAGTAAGTTAAAATGGAAACTCGTTCCAATTTTATTGATATGACGTAAAAAACATCAGGAGACTTGGCTCCTGCAGAGGAAAGGTGAATGAATGGAGAAAAGGTAGGTGTGTGGAGCCTACGCGTTTCAGACGATCTCCTCGTCCTTAATCATGGCAGAAGATTAAGTGATTTGACTGTTGGGGTCAGAACTTATATCCGGTTTGATACAGGTGTATTAAATTGCGGTTCAGGAGACTGGAGGTGGAACGCAACCGCGTGACCAGTCTCACGTCGTGTCCTATCCTCCGTCAAACCCAGATATCTGTGACTCACAGCACCAGGACCCGGGATGAAATCGTGGTAAGTATATATGTGGCTATCTTATATATTTATTAATAGCAATCAGCTACATCTATTTTGATCTTTGAAAAACGGGAGGGTTACGACGTAAATATAAAAGGAACAAAATTATATGTATGTTTGGGCTCGACCGGATATAAGCCCTCTAGAAGATGTCTCCACTCCTCCAGAGCCAATTTGATGGCCAGCAGCTCCCGATCTCCAATAGAGTAATTGTGCTCAGCAGAAGAAAAAAGTCTTGAGTAGAAGCCACATACTACTGCCTTTCCTTTGGAGCTCCTCTGGAACAGAAGTGCACCTGCACCAACAGAGGAAGCGTCCACTTCCAGTGAGAACTGCCGAGATACGTCAGGATAATGGAGGATCGAAGCTGAAGTGAAGGCTTTCTTGAGGCTAATAAATGCGGAGTCTGGCTCTGGAGTCCACACCTTGGTGTTCACACCCTTCTAAGTAAGGGTAGAGATGGGAGCCATAAGAGAAGAGAAGTTAGGAATAAACTGCCGATAGAAATTGGCGAATCCCAGGAACCGCTGTATGGCCCTTAAGCCTTGAGGACGTGGCCACTCCAGGACAGCTTTCACTTTCTCAGGATCCATCTTGAGACCTTGATCCGAGATGATGTAGCCCAGGAAGGGCAGAGAACTCTTCTCAAAGACGCACTTCTCCAGCTTTGCGTACAAATGATTCTCCCTTAATCGTAGTAGAACCTGACGGAAATGCCTCCAATGAGTCGTCGGATCTGGGGAGAAAATCAAAATATCATCGAGATAAACAACAACACAGACATAGAGGAGATGTCGTAAGATGTCATTAACGAACTCCTGAAACACTGCGGGAGCGTTACACAGTCCAAAGGGCATCACTAGGTATTCCTAGTGCCCGTCCTTGGTGTTAAATGGCGTCTTCCATTCATCACCCCGGCGAATCCGGACTAGATTATAAGCCCCCCGCAGGTCTAGGTTAGAAAAATGTTGGCTCCTCGTATGCGATCAAACAGCTCAGATATAAGTGGCAACGGGTATTTGTTATTGACCGTGATTTGGTTGAGGCCACGGTAGTCAATGCAGGGTCGAAGAGATCCGTCCTTCTTTTTAACAAAGAAGAATCCAGCCCTGGCCGGGGAGGAGGACTTTCGTATGAAACCCCTCTCCAGATTCTCCTTGATATAGGCCGACATGGATAGAGACTCAGGCAAGGAGAGGGGATATACTCGACCCCGGAAAAGAGAGGCATTAGGAACCAGTTCAATGGGGCAGTCATAAGTCTGATGTGGAGGCAGCATCTCAGCCTCCCTTTTGCTGAAAACATCTGCATACTGAGCAAACTGGGGAGGCAGTCCTGCCAATGACTGAGACAGAGGAGGCTTGACAGGATGGATCTGCAACAGACAACGACCATGGCACTTGGAGCCCCATTGGAGAACCTCTCCAGAATTCCAGTCCAGCATTGGGGCATGTAGTCAAGCCAAGGCAGGCCCAATAGAACAGGATTGATGACCTTGGGCAAAACAAGGAAAGAAATTAGTTCAAAATGAAGGACTCCAACCTGGAGCTTAAACGGCTTGGTTTTCGAAACGATGGGATCAGGCAGAGGCAGTCCATTAACTGAGGCAACAGCAAAAGACATCTCTAGGGGGACTGTGAGCAACTGAAGATGATCCACAAGCTCTTTCTGGATGACGTTTGCAGAACCAGAGTCAAGATAGGCAGAAACTTGATTCGTCCTCTCACCGGCACCAGATACTAGGGTCACAGGAACAGTTAGCTTGGAACAGAATTCTTTATTAGGTGCCGTTCCATCTAGGGTTGTCTCTCCAATCAGTCCTAGGCAATGGGGTCTCTCTGTCCTCTGGGGACACAGGTGCACAATATGGCCTCCGAGAACGCAATACAGACAAAGTTCAGAAGTGCATCTGCGTTGTCTCTCCTGGGTAGACAATTTGACATAGTTACTCTGCATAGGATCCTCTGGTGGGACGACTAAGCGGGATTGCTGAAAAGTAGAATCCAGCCTAGGAAGTTCTCTCTCCCAGAGAACCTCTTGGGAACGCTCCCGGATTCTCATGTCAACCCGGGAGGCGAGTAGGATAAGATTGTCTAGGGTAGATGGCAGATCGCGAGCAGCCCGGTCGTCCTTGATCCCTGAAGACAGTCCCTGCCAGAATGTGGCCACCAAAGCCTCGTTGTTCCAGGTCAATTCAGCAGCCAGGATACGGAACTGAATGGCATACTCGCCCGGAGAGGTCTCCCTGATGTAGGGTCAGCAAGGATGCAGCAGCTGAAGAAACTCTCCCAGGTTCCTCAAAGATCGAGCGGAAGGTCTGTAAGAAGCACTACAATTCACGGGTCTCTGGTCCCTAATGTTCCCACAGAGGATTAGCCCATGCCAGGGCTTTGCCAGTAAGGAGAGAGATGATGAAGGCGATCCTGACGTCATCCGAAGAGAAGGACCTGGCATGTAGTCTCAAGTGGATTAGGCACTGATTCAAAAATCCCCGGCAGGACCTCGGATCTCCGTCATAGTGTGGCGGTAGCGGCAAGAAACACAGGGGATTGGTACCGGTACAGACAGGAAGTGTAGCAGGAGGAACAGCAGGAATGGGTTCGGTGACGACTGTGGTTGGAGCAAGCAGCCGATGGGCAATGGCGTTCACCGACAGGAGGAGTTGGTCTTGTCGTGACTGGAGATCCTCCATCTCGGCCAGCATGGCTTGTGTCGTCAAAGTTTCAGGTTGACCAGCGGGGTCCATGGCCTGAGCGTACTGTCACGTAGCGGGTTAGTGGACCCACTAGGCCGTACCGCCGTAGCGGGGAGGCAGCTGGCCGAACATCAGGAAACTCCAGCAATACAATGTCCCGCACAAGGGTACATGGATAGTCCAGACAGTGGCCGCAGCTCTGGCACTGATGGAGATAGGTGCAGCAGATAACTCCAAACGTGGCGGATGACACAGGTGCCGCAGGTTGCGCCAGATGTGGCGGATTCCTCCGGACGTGGCAGATGACACAGGACGTGGTGGATTCCTCCAGATGTGGCAGATGACACAGGATGTGGCACGACTCGATACTAAAGGCACAGCACGGGAAACAGGAACAGGTAACAAGGCACAGGTAACAACTGGAACGGGAAACACTAAGGGACCATTTGCAAGACAGACTGGGCCGGGCACGAGCATGCGCGCGCACCCTACGAGACACAGCAGACTGGAGCGGAAGTGAACGCTGGCGTATTCTAGGAAGGAGATGGGGACCAGCGCTCACGGATCCGAGGCTGCGGTCGTCGGGAGGTGAGTAAACCCGACGGCCCATGGCCATGAACGCTACAGACATGGACATTTGACTTGGCACGGACACAGAGCATGGATAATGCAGTTCTCTCAGACACTTGACTTGACTCAAATACTGGATACAGGATGCAGGAAAAGGGATACAGTATATGGGATACAGGATACAGTCAAGGAACCATTTGCAGGACAAACATGGGTAAACAAAACATTGCTCACTCAAGGAATAAATGGGCAGAGTTCCTTTTGTAGTTCCTGGTATGCTGGGATAGGTTGGGGGAGATTTTTCTGTTGTGCCCGCTGGCACTTCAAAGCCCGGAGTGAGCCCGGGCACACCCTACGAGCAGCAGTATCCAACGACAGTAATGCGTGCTGGCGTCTCAGAAGGGGGAGATGCCGGCTAGAGTTCACTGCTCTGCGGTCGTGGCCGCTGGAGGCTAACTGATGCCGGCGGTCTGCGACAGCGGCCATTACAGAAACTGGCCTTACTCTAAATTTCGCCCTACTCAAGTTGTTTACCATTGTGGTTGCTGTTCCCATTTGGGGAGACAGGCTAAGGTACAAAAAGGTCAGTTTTCACTGTGATAATTTAGGGGTGGTTATGGCAATTTATAGTGTTTATGCCTCCACTCCTCTTTGTTGTTCATTTGCTCCATCATTTGAATGCGTGGGTTGTGGCGGTGCATTTCCCGGGGTTGGATAACTGTATTGCTGACGCTCTTTATTGCCCCTAGTAGGACCGTTTTCGACAGATGTTGCTGGCTGCGGACTCACTTGGTGTGGACTGCCCTGATCATCTGGGGAGCTGGTGACGGGGATGTTTTTTGTTTTTATTCTCAATTTATATGATTACAGAAATAAAAATAACATTACATATTTATATTACCCACCCACTCAAGAAGGAGAGGAGTACTGAAGAGGAGGAGGGACAAATAACAGAAAAACAAAAAACACAACTCATTATGGTCCTGTATTTGTCCTAAGAGGTTATAACCATGGATTCAGGCCAGACAAAAACAAAACAAAAAACCTGCTGTTTTTTCTTATTGTATATCCACCTCACTCTAAATATCACAAGATTAACCCCTTAGTGAGTGACCAGACTATTTTAGGCCTTAATGACCAAGCTGTTTTTATGTTTTTCCAGCGTCGCATTTAAAGAGTTATAACTTTTTTATTTTTGCATCGACATAGCTTTATAAGGACTTTTTTTTTTGCGGGACAAGTTGTATTTTTGTATAGCACTATTTTTGGGCGAATAGAAAAAGAGCCAGCAATTTTGCCACTCTTTTTTGTGTCCTAAATCTACGCAGTTTACCGTGTGGTAAAAATAACATATTAACTATATTATGCGGATCATTACGATTGAGACGATACCAAATTTATGTATTTTTTTATATTTTACCACTTTTACACAGTAAAAACCCTTTTTTTGTTTTTGTGTCTCCATATTTGAAGAGCCGTAACTTTTTTATTGTATTTTTTATAGGTATCATTCTGGAGTACATGCGACTTTTTGATGACTTTTTATCACATATTTCGTAAGACAGGATGAACACAAAACCGCAATTCTGGCATTGTTTTTTTATTTTATTGTTTACGGCGCTCGCTGTGCGGTTTAAATAACATAATATCTTTATAGTTGGGGTAGTTATGGATATTCGGCGATACCAAATATGTGTAACGTTTTTACTTTGTTTTTGTTTTTCATAATAAAGCATTTTGTAAGGGGAAAAAGTGTTTTTTTTTATTTGTGATTTTTATTTATTTATTATAAATTTTATTAAACTTCTTTAAACTTTTTTTTTTTAATCCCACTAGGGGACTTTACTGTGTGATTATTTGATCGCTTTTATAATACGCTGCAATACTTCTGTATTGCAGCGTATTATGCCTGTCAGTGTAAAACGGACAGGCATCTGTTAGGCCATGCCTCTGGCATGGCCTAGCAAGCAGCCACTACAGGCAGACCTGGGGGCCTTTGTTAGGCCCCAGTCTGCCATAGAAGCCAACAGCACATTGTGATCGTGGTTTGCCCCCTCACTCCAAAACCACTTAGATGCGGCACTCGCTATTGAGCGCCACATCTAAGGGATTAAACGGGCGGATTACGATCTGTCCGCTTGAACGGCACTTCCTTACATTCTCAGCTACCTCCAGTAGCTGAGAGCAGGGAGTTTTAACTGCTCCATGTGACGCTGATTTATTCTGATGCAGCGCCGTGAAAAGGCGTATGCATCAGAATAAAGCCCGTTAGTGGCCGCTGTGAAAAGGCATATTGGTCACTAACGGGTTAAGCAGATCTTTCCAGGTTACATCTGATAGAATATTATTTGACAACCAAAGTCATAGTCAAAATTCAAATATATCAATCATCAAAAGATATTTTTGTACATTTCCAAGGCATATAATATAAATCAACCCTGTTATCAAAACCTTAGTTTATGTATCATAAGGATACATTTTAGAAAAAAATAATCCTATACATTTCTGAAGACCATCACTCCAAGATGCTTAACCCCTTCCCTCTTTGGCCACTTTTGATCTTCCTGACAGAGCCTAATTTTTTTTAAATCTGACATGTTTCACTTTATGTGGTAATAACTTCAGAATACTTTGACCTATCCAAGCGATTCTGAGATTGTTTTCTCGTGACACATTGGACTTTATGTTACTGGCAAAATTTGCTCCATACGTTCAGTACTTAATTGTAAAAAACACCAAAATGTAGCGAAAAATTTAAAAAATTAGCATTTTTCTCAATTTAAATGTATCTGCTTGTAAGACAGGCAGTAATATCACACAAAATTGTTGCTAATTAACATCCCCCATATGTCTACTTTAGATTGGCATCGTTTTTTGTACATCCTTTTATTTTTCTAGGACGTTACAAGGCTATGAACTTTAGCAGCAATTTCTCACATTTTAAAGAAAATGTCAAAAGGCTATTTTTACAGGGGCCAGTTCAGTTGTGAAGCGGATTTTAGGGCCTTATATATTAGAAACCCCCGATAAATCACCCCATTTTAAAAACGTCACGCCTCAAAGTATTCAAAACAGCATTTAGAAAGTTTCTTAACCCTTTAGACGTTTCACAGGAATTAAAGCAATGTAGAGGTTAAATTTACAAATTTCATATTTTTTTGAAGAAATTAATTTTTAATCCAATTTTTTGTAACACAGAAAGTTTTACCAGAGAAATGCAACTCAATATTTATTGCCCAGGATCTGCAGTTTTAGGAAATATCCCACATGTGGCCCTAGCGTGCTATTGAACTGAAGCACCGGCCTCAGAAGCAAAGGAGCACCTAGTGGATTTTGGGAACTTATTTTTATTAGAATATATTTTAGGCACCATGTCAGGTTTGAAGGGCTCTTGTGGTGTCAAAACAGTGGAAATTCCCCAAAAGTGACCCAATTTGGGAAACTATACACCTCAATGAAATGATCTAGGGGTATAGTGAGCATTTTGACCGCACAGGTTTTTTGCAGAAATTATTGGAATTAGGCCGTGAAAATGAAAATCTAAATTAAAAAAAAAAAAAAAATTTAGGTTTAGCTAATTTTATCTAATTTTCACAAAGACTAAAGGAGAAAATGTAACGCAAAATTGTAAAGCAATTTTTACAGAGTAAAAAAATATCCCATATGTGGTCATAAACTGCTGTTTGGACACACGGCATGGCTTAAAAGGGATAGAGCGCCATTTGGCTTTTGGAGCTTAAATTTAACAGGAATTGTTTGGGGAGGCCATCTCACATTTATAAAGCCCATGAGGGGACAAAACTGTGGAAACCGGCCCAAGTGACCCCATTCTGGAAACTACACCCCTTGAGGAATTTATCTAGGGGTGTAGTGAGCATTTTGACCCCTCAGCTGTTTTATAGATTTTATTAGAATTGGGCAGTGAAAATAAAAACAATCCCTTTTCTTCAACAAGACGTAGCTTTAGCTCAAAAGTTTTCATTTTCTCAACAAATAAAGGAAAAAAAGAACCCACCATTTGTAAAGCAGTTTCTCCAGAGTACAGCAATACCCCATATGTGGTCATAAACTGCTGTTCGGGCACACAGTAGGGCTCAGGGGGGAAGGAGCGGCATTTGGCTTTTGGAGTGCAGATTTTGCTGGATTGGTTTCTGGGCGCCTGTGGGACCAAAACAGTGGAAACCCCCCAGAAGTGACCACATTTTGTAAACTACATCCCTCAATGCACCTAGGGGTGTAGTGAGCATGTTAACCCCCGCAGGTGTTTTGTAGAAATGAGTGTGCATTCGATATCGCAGAGTGAAAATGGGATTTTTTCCATAGATATGCCAATATGTGGTGCCCAGCTTGTGCCACCATAACAAGGCATCTCTTTAGAAACACCCTACATGTGACCCTAATCTTTTGCCTGGATATTTGACAGAGTTCAGGAGTGAAAGAGTACCATGTAAAATTGAGGCCTAATTTGGCGATTTACAAAGTATTGGTTCACAATTGCAGGGCTCAGATGTGAAATAATAAAATAAACCCCTGAGAAGTGACCCCATTTTGGAAACTACACCCCTCAAGGCATTTATTAAGGGGAGTAGTGAGAATTTTCACCCCACAGGTCTTTTCCATAATGAATGCTCTGCGGATGGTGCAAATTAAAAATTTATATTTTTCCCTAGCTATGCCATTTCACTGGCAAATATGTCGTGCCCAGCTTGTGCCACTGGAAGCACACACCCTAAAAATTGTAAATCAGTGACATAGTCAGGTGGTATAATAATGGGGTAAAAAAAAAATAATTATCCATAGATGTGTGTTACGCTGTGAAGCAATCCTTTCTGCACAGGCCAGTGTCGCACTGATAAATGGTGTCCTTACTTATTCCCCTTTTGGTCCACACTCTGCACCTTTGCAGTTTGGGGAATTTTGCTGGAAGTGTTGTCCTGGTATAATACAGGCACCTTCGCTTCTAGCGGATATATTTGGGCCCTACCCTTCCTGGTTCCCTAATTTTGGGCACTGATAAATCGCCTCTTGAAACAGAAGAAATGTTCCCCTCGGACCTGCACAACTGCTGCATATCTTTCTTTCCTGACTTATTGGAGCCTTAACTAATTTTATTTTTTTATAGACGTAGTGGTTTGAGGGCTGTTTTGTTGTGGGACGAGATGTAGTTATTATTGGTACCATTTTGGTGTACATGCAATTTTTTTATCACTTTTTAGCCTATTTTTTGGGAGACCAGTTAACCAAAAAAACGCAATTCTGGCATAGTTTTTTCAGGGTTTTTTATACAGCGTTCACCAAGCGTTATAAATGACATGTTAACTTTATTCTGTGGGTCAGTACGATTCCGACGATACCTAATTTATAGCACCTTTTAATGTTTTACAACGTTTTGCACAATAAAATTACTTTTGTAAAAAGAATGTATTTTTTCTGTCGCCATGTTGTGAGAACCATAACTTTTTAAATTTTTAGTCGACAGAGCTGTATGAGGGCTTGTTTTTTGCGTGACAAGCTATAGTTTTTATAGGTACCATTTTTGAATACGTGCAAATTCTTGATCACTTTTTATTCCAATATTTGTAGGGCAAAGTGACCAAAAAACAGAAATTCTGGTATCGTTTTTTAAGTTTTTCTTTTACGCTGTTCACCACATGCAATAAATAATATAATATTTTTATAGCTCAGGCCATTCTGGTTGAGGTGATACTAAATACGAATGGTTTATTATTATTTTTCAATAATAAAGGACTTGATAAGGAAAAATGGTGATTGTGTTTTATTTTATTTTGAAACTTTTATTATGTTTTCAAACTTTTTTACACTTTTTTTTAAATACTTTTTTACACTTTTTTTTTAAGTCCCGCTAGGGGACTTGAAGGTCCAACTGTCTGATTTTTTTTTCTAATACATTGCACTACCTATGTAGTGCAATGTATTAGATCTATCAGTTATTCACTGACAGCAAGCCGATTAGGCTTCGCCTCCCGGTGGGGCCTAATCGGCTTCTGTAATGGCAGAGTCACCAGTCCTGATTGCCTGTCAGGGCTGGCGATCTGCTAGCAACCGCTAAGATGCAGCGATCGCTTTCGATCGCTGCATCTAAGGGGGTTAATGGCAGGTATCAGAGCTTGCTCCGGTTCCTGTCATTAAAGGTGGATGTCAGCTGACATCCACCAATGATGACGCCAGCTCATCCCCTGACCCGGCGCCATCTTGCCGGTGGCTACGGAAGATGTTCAGGCTCCGCCGCCATGCGGGTCCAGAATGGCTTCCGTACTAGGCACTGTATTAGGCCACCGGTTGCCATTGCAGCCACCGGAACCCCGTCAATTTCATTGCTGGGGTTCCGATGAGCTGCATACACCTTAAATGCAGCGATCGCGTTTGAGTGCTGCATTTAAGGGGTTAATGGCGGGGATCGAAGCTAATTTCGGTCCCCGCCATTACAGCCGGATGTCAACTGTAAGATACTGCTGACATCTGGCGATGATGGCACCGGCTCAGCTTCTGAGCCGGTGCCCGGCATTTGTAGTATGGATACGGCAAAATGCGGGAAGCACTAGCTTTCCATGACGTATACATATGGCAAATGTCGGGAAGGGGTTAAAAGAGGAACTATGCTTGCAGTATCGACATTTGTAGAAGAGAGTTCCTTGAGCTCCAATGTATTCTAAAGCTTCTAGGAAATTCCCTTGAAGAATGACAACATTTAACAACTAAGGCCTCATTCACACGGCAGGGTTTCCCGGCCGGGTGCCGGCCGTTCATAAATCGGCCGGCACCCGGCTGCATTAGGAATGATAGACCCCTAATGGGGCTATTCACACGACCGATTTTTTGACGGCCGGAAAATCCGGCCGTCAAAAAATAGGACATGCTCTATCTTTGCCCGGGCACCCGGCCGCCCGGCTCCCATACAAGTCTATGGGGCCGGGTATTACACGGCCATCACCGGAATGTGTTCCGAGTGATGGCCGGGTTTCCCGGCGCTTGCACTCTATCTCCTCCTCCTCACAGCGCAGAGTGCATGTGAGGAGGAGGAGTTGATGCCATTCTGATGAATGGCATCGCTGTACACTGTGTTGCAGGGCCGGGGTGTACAGCAGGTGGAGGCAGCGCTGCGCTGGCTCCCTTCCCCTGCTTGTTAAAAGCACCCTGGCTCGGCGACACCTTCGATGGCGCCGCTAGTAGTAGTAGCAGCAGCTGCTGCTGCTGCGGCTGCTACTACTCTAGCGACGCCACTATAGCAGAGCAGGGAGGTATCTCCCCGCTCTGCTATGTGCTAGCCGCACTTTAGCTCCTTGAAGGAGCGGAATCCCCGTGTTTTCGGGGATTCCGCTCCTGGACAGAGCGCTTGATGTCTCTGTCCATATCTGGGCAGTGACATCAGGGGAAACTCCTGAAGCGGAATCCCCGAACACATGGGGATTCCCCTTCAGGAGCTGCCGCTGATGTCACTGTCCGGATCTGCCCGGCCCGCCACGGATGCATAACTTTATGCAAACCGGCCGGGCAAAATGGCCGATTTTACCGGCCGACACTCGGGCTCGGGAACGACCCGGTCGTGTGAATCCCGCCTAAAAGGTGAATCATCTGAGATCCCCCTAGTTGTATATTCTACTTTTTGAATAATTTGCATAGTGTTCTAGAGCCCTATATATACGGGAAAATGTAGTACAAGATTTTAAATAGCAAAGATATTTTTTAATTGGATGATTATATACCCTCCATACATCATCCCACCGAAATACATGTATAAGTCTCGAGAATGAAGAATTATGATATTTAAATACCCCAGATTTATTCCATCAGTCCAATTAAGGGTCATTTTAATATTTGAATCTCCTACTGCCAATATAGGACAGCAGTTTTTCCTCATACCAATATTTATATAGCTTATATAAAGCGTCCGGGTTGTGATGTACTAGTATATATTAGCTATTATCATAATCATTCCACACACTCTCCCATGTAGAAATATGTAGTGGCCCTCCTTATCCATTGACTTTAAATATAATTCAAATGATAGGTTTTTATGAATCAGAATACATACACCTTTAGAAAAATTAGAAAAAAACTCTAGCCAACCCATTATTTCACAACAAGATGCATTATCATGCCAGATATATTTCTTGCTGGCAAATTATTGCAGGAAGGTGGCTGGAAATTAGGTTCAAGACTGCTAACCTTTTCAGTGTATCAATAAGACCTTGGACATTCCAGGACAAAACCTTAAGTATCATTTATGCATTAACCCATTAGGCTATGTTCACACGGCATAACAAAAAACGTCTGCAAATGCGTAGCTGTTTTCAAAGGAAAACAGCCACTGATTTCAGCTGTATTTTAAGCAATTTGCGGCATTTTTTACACCCGTTTTTGGAGCTGTTTTCCTATTGAGTCAATGAACAACGGCTGCAAAAACTTTTTTACGGGGCGTGTTTTTATGCAGCATTTTTAAAAACGGGCACGTAAAAAACGCCCCGTGGGAACGCTGTTTTTCTCATTGAAATCAATGGGCAGATGTTTGGAGTAATTCAGCCCCAGCATTTTTAGCCATTTTTCGGGGCGTTTATGGCCTGAAAAACGGCTGAAAATAAGCCGAGTGAATATAGCCTAATAGCCCTGTGTTCGTCCTTAGTTAGAGATTGTAACCATGGATTACATCCAGCCCAAAAATTAGCCTGCTGATTATTCTTATATCAACCTCTCTCTAAATATCATAAGATTAAGCATATTTTTCCATATTGCATATGATGGAATATTACTTGACAACCAAAGTCTTAAATGAAAATTTTTGCCGCAAGGAGGGCCTTAGTGATAGATTTATTTTTATGAACAGAGGCCCTCAATTCATAGCTATCACACACATAGTATACACAACAGTGGCATGACTAACGCTGTAGCAGCCATAGCAACTGCCAGGTGGCCCATGCCGCCCGCTGGCACGGGCCCCCAGATGGCCGGAGGCTCCGCTAGCAGCCGCTATGGCTGCTACAGCGTGACGCCACTTAAGGGGTTGTTCCTACAAGCGACATGCATCCCCTATCCATAGGATGGGGATACATGTGGGATCGCTGGGACGACCAGCGATAAGGAGAACGGGGGACCGAAAGTCCTCCGAAGTTCTCCATGACAAACCTCGGACTTCCGAGGGTCTGTCAGCAGCTCCATAGAAATGAATTGTGCACCAGTCACGCTTGTGCGCATGCGTGACCAGCGCTCCTTTCATTTTTATTGAACTGTGCAGACCCTGGAAGTCGAGCTTTCTCATGGAGAACTTCGGGGGGAATTTCGGTCCCCCTTTCTCCTTATCGCTGCCAGCGATCACACATGTATCCCCTATCCTGTGAATAGGGATATATTTATTTTGTACGACAAACTATAGGGCGTTTTTTTTGGGGGGGGGTTGGGGTCTGTATGGCGCTATCTACAGGGGGGGCTGTATGGCGCTATCTACAGAGGGGGGCTGTATGGCGTTATCTACAGTGGGGGCTTTATGGCGTTATCTACAGGGGAGCTGTATGGCGTTATCTACAGGGGGGCTGTATGGCGCTATCTACAGGGGGGCTTATGGCGTTATCGACAGGGGGGACTGTATGGCGTTATCTACAGGGTGCTGTGTATGGTGCTATCTATAGGGGCGCTTTGTGGCGGAATCTATAGGGAAGCACTATCTGCATGGGGGTTTGTGTGATACCCAGGGGAGGGGGGGCCCAGTCAAAAGTTTGCTATGGGGCCCAGTCTTTCCTAGTTACGCCCCTGATACACAAGACTGGAGAAATCCCGATGTCCAGCTTATATATACCTTTTACTTTATCGATCACTTCCTTCTAGTACATATAAATTTTTGGACATTTCCAAAGCATATGGTATAAATCACCATTGTTGTCAAAACATTTTGGACATTGATCTGTACTTCTTCTTTTGATTTTAAATAAAAAAGATGGTGTTGCATGTAATCTGTGTATTGTGAACCAATGTGAAAGATTCCAAGACGCATTAAAAGTGATGTTTAAACAATCAACCAATACATCCCATGTAGCTTGTGAGTTAGCTCCTATATCTTTTTCCACCTTTCACGGAAAACAAATAAGTGATCTGTAGAGTGATGCTCTAATAGAATCTTATATATTTTATATGTGACCTTCTCCTTTTTACTTTTCCCCTCCACCATGTCCATGAGGCACTCCAAAATATCACATTTTTGCAGCATGAAATTTTTTTTTTTTTTTGCTTAAGCAATTATAGCGTGTCTTAATTGAAAATATCTGAACATAGAACTGCTAGAAAGATTATATTCTAATTGTAAACTCTGAAGGGATTTTATACCTTCTGACTCCTTGACTTGGACAACTCTATATATACCCTTCTTACACCAGAATTTCAACCCATGCTACATATATGCGTCACAGTTTTCCATACTTTTTGTTGCATGTAATACGTGGGCAAGTTCTTAAAGGGATCAAAAGTTAAGAGACACTCCTTCAATAATTCAATTATATTCATATCTATAGAGCAATGAACCTGGTCAACCAAAAAACTATTGACTGGATTTATTTCCCAATCAAGATAATATTTCAACTGTGAAGAGAAAAATAAGTTAGGGACCCCCAAACTCTCTCTTGGTTGTTGTAAGTGAATAAAGGATAGTCTAGACTTTTTACCCTGCCAAATAAGATCTATGATTAATTTATCTACAATCTCTAATACTTTTAACGGTATCTAGACCAGACTATTTTATAGAATACAATTAAACTGTGAGAGTATTGCCATTTTTACCAATACCGATCTGGAAGACATTGAAATTGGCAGCTTTTTCCATATTTTAACTTTGGACTTTATCTTATGTATCATAGGAGTAACATTTAAAGATATATATTCTTGCACATTTCTGGACACCATCACTCCCAGATACCTAAAAGGGGAACCAGAATCAATAACTCTAAGAGGAACATCACTAGGGTATCCGCCAGAGTCGACAAGAAAGAGAACAGATTTTTTGCCAATTTATAATTATTCCAGAGTATTTACCAAAAGTTTCTACTATTTTCATTATACTTCTAGTGGCCGTCTTAGTATTACTAACATATAGGAGGATATCGTCTCATATAGTGATATCTTACAATCATGCCTTTCCATACTGTAGCCCACTATCTCTTTAATTTCTCTAATAATAATGGTTAATGGCTCAATAGGTAGAGCAAACAATAGAAGAGATAGGAGACATCCCTGGCGAGTCCCACGGGATAGGCTAACCCGTTAGTGACCGGCCCATCGTGTTTTTACGTCGGTCAATAACGGGCCTTATTCCGATGCCATAGACTTTTTACGTCGCGGCATCAGAATAAGTAAACAGAGCAGGGAGCTGTCAAATCTCCCTGCTCTCAGCTGCTAGAGGCAGCTGAGGGCTGGGAGCGTTCCTGCTCTGCCGGGTGAGATCGATATTAGTATTGATCTCACCCGTTTAACCCCTCAGATGCGGTGCTCAATAGCGAGCACCGCATCTGAGTGGTTTTGGAGAGAGGGAGGGAGCTCCCTCTCTCTCCCACCGACACCCGTCGATACGATCGCCGAGTGTCAGTGTCTCCCATGGCAGCCGGGGGCCTAATAAAGGCCCCCAGGTCTGCCAGTAATGAATGCCTGCTAGATCATGCCGCAGGCATGACCTAGCAGATGCCTGTCCGTTTTAAACGGACAGGCAGTAATACACTGCAATACAGAAGTATTGCAGTGTATTATAATAGCGATCACAGAATCGCATATTATAGTCCCCTAGTGGGACTAGTAAAAAAAGTAAAAAAAAAAGTTTAATAAAGTTAATAAAAAAAAATGTGAAAAAAAAATGAAAAACCCACTTTTTCCCCTTACAAACTGCTTTACTATTAAAAAACCAAAATAAAGTAAAAAAGTTACACATATTTGGTATCGCCGCGTCCGTAACAACCCCGACTATAAAGCTATTACATTACTTAACCGGCACGGTGAACGCCGTAAAAAATTAAATAAAAAACGACAGAAAAATTGCTGTTTTCTGTGAATCCTGACTTTAAAAAAATGTGATTAAAAAGTGATCAAAAAGTCGCATCTACTCCAAAATGGTACCAATAAAAACGACAAAAAGCCCTCATACAACCGCATCGGCGAAAAAATAAAAACGTTACGGCTCTTCAAATATGGAGACACAAAAACAAATAATTTTGAAAAAAAAGCGTTTTTACTGTGTAAAAGTAGTAAAACATACAAAACTATACAAATTTGGTATCGTTGCAATCGTAACAACCCGCTGAATAAAGTTATTGTGTTATTTATACCACACGGTAAATGGCGTAGATTTAGGACGCAAAAAAGAGTGGCGAAATTTCAGATTTTTTTCTATTCCCCCCCCAAAAAAAGTTAATAAAAGTTAATCAATAAATAATATGTACCTCAAAATGGTGCTGTTAAAAAATACAACTTGTCCCACAAAAAACAAGACCTTATACAGCTATGTCGACGCAAAAATAAAAGAGTTATAGCTCTTGGAATGCGACGATTGAAAAACGTAAAAAATAGCTTGGTCATTAAGGTCTAAAATAGGCTGGTCATTAAGGGGTTAAATGGCACAGATATTTCCCCATTTACCATCACCCTAGCAACTGGATTCGTATAAAAAAGCATCATCCATAAAATAAATATATATATATATATATTTATTTATTTATTTATTTTTTCAAAAAAACAGGCAGCACTCAAAAAGTTGTAGCAAAATTAGAAAAGGTGCTTTATTCCATCAATCCAATACAGCAACGTTTCAGCTCTTCAATAAAGCTTTTTCAAGCTAGTGAATGCACACTCAAACAGCATATATATATGGGAAATACAATCAAGTGGGAGGTGCTTGCATCACATGGTAATCCACCATGTGACCACACATGCAGTGAATAATAAATGAGCAATCATAAAAAGTGTTAACAACAACACATGCAATGTTATGACCTGCCAGTGTGCAGGTTCCAATTCATAAGTGGCACAATAATATTCTGTAAATCTTCGTGATTGTACATAATCGATTACAGAAATCACCTGTGAAAATAATACATAATAATATGAGGAAAACACTCACCATGATGTAATCGGCCATAGTGTTTCAAATGCTGCCGCGCTAATCGCGGCACCCTTCATGCGCTACTGCGCATGTCCGGGAATTAAAGTATGTCAGGAGTGTACTATTACATTGCGCATGTCCGCGCATGCGCAGTCGCACTGACTACGTCCGGATCACCATTTTTATTGTGGGAAAAGACAATATCCATCCATATCGTTAGATATTAGGATGGAGGAGAGCCCCAAAGATACAGCAGGCAAAGGTGTGGCACAAGGTATATAGTGTGTACAGCACCTTTAATGCGAGAGTCCACTAATTAAACTAAATTAGTAGTGCCACTACCTCCAATGTTCAATACATATATATATATATAATTATAACATGTAGGAAGACAACCTATTTTTTAATTATGGATTCGCGCAACCTAGGTTAAATCTTTTTGGGAAAATAATATATAGGAGCACCCACAGGAGCGCACTCAAGGCTCAACCATCATTTAAGGCGGAAAAGCCAATAAGTGCATGGGTATGGAAAACGCACAGTAGCCACATTTGTAGTGTGAATAGGTGCCTATAAACCTCCCCACTCAATCCTGTATAGGGTATCTCATAAGCACTGATTATTCAGTCCCACACTATAAAGTAGTGTATTATTCCATGGAGTGGTTGTCACTCTACATTTAGTATTGGACACAAATCGTCACAGACTAATTACAAATAAATAAGGGACACTATATCCTCCTGCTGAAAATTTATGGGCTCCACCCACACGACTCTGTGATAGACATAGTGCTGATAACGCTTGATACATACAATACTGACATATAAACAAGAGTATAATACAGTAGATAATAATTTTTATTGTCAATATAAAGGTTTTCAAAACTGATAGCTAATTATTAGCCGATTACACTTCTGGTGTGTTCTTCCATTTCACAAAAAAGAATGATCTGTGAATAGATAGAAAGGTGAAATATTAAAATCAGACAAACGCTATAAAATCAAAATGCCTCCAAAGAGGCTGACATCAGTGCAGTTCAAAGGGACATAGAGGGAAGAGGCAAGTTATATAGCATTACCCAAAGGGAAATCAATATTTAACCCAAGTGGTCTTAGGGTCTTTAATCTATGTATCCACTGTAATTCCCTCGTCTTCAATATTTTAATACGATTACCACCCCGTCTGAGCGGTGGGATGTGATCTATGATACAGAATTTGAGGTCTAATTCATTGTGTCTCAATTCAGCAAAATGCTTTGATACCGGAAGATCCAGTCTCTTTTTACGTATTGTGTACCTGTGTTGATTAAAACGGGTTTTAACATCCAAAGATGTTTCCCCCACATATAACAGGTGACACGGACATTGGAGTACATAAATAACAAAGGTGGTATCACATGTAAGGAAATGTCTGATCAGAAATTCTCGACCCGTATCTGGATGTTTAAAGGAATGACCCTTCAACATAAGTGTACAATTCGTGCAGTTGAGACACGGAAAACTGGCCTTTTTAGGGGGATGTAAAAACATTTGTTGACCTACCCTAGTGGGACCCATATCTGATCTCACTAGCTTATCCTTGAGGTTTGGTGGTCTCCAATAGGAGAACATAGGCATATTCTGGAACTCCACTACCGTTTGCAAACACCTACCCAACATAGGTCAATGTTTTCGGACAATGTTATTTACCTGACTACTCATCTCAGAAAACGTTGAAATTAAAGGAATGCGTTTAACCTGTGGTTTCAAATTTTTATTTTTAAGAAGATCTATTCTGGGAGTCAATTCAACCCTTTGTCTGTGCTGATCCAATAGTCGACTCGGGTAAACCCTATCCCTAAACTTCTCAGCCATTTCATCAAGGCCAGAAGCCAGTCTATCTGGTTTATCTACAATCCTTTTAGTTTGTAAAAATTGGCTAACTGGTAAAGATTTGATTAGACCCCTTGGGTGGGAACTCTCATATCTTAGTAGGTTGTTCCGGTCAGTCGGTTTTATAAAAAGGTCTGTTGTAACGTTTGTACCGTCAAACTCCACCAGGACGTCCAAAAATTGTAGTGTCGTTCGTGAGCTAACTAAAGTGAATTTCACAGTTTGGTCTATAGTATTAAAAAAATTATGAAAATTAGTCAGTTCTGATGACCCCCCAGTCCAGATGAGGAAGACATCATCTATGTACCGCCACCACCTCAATACATGTTTGAAGTGGTGGGATACATAGACGAGGCCCTCCTCAAGAGAACGCATGTAAATATTCGCATACGTTGGTGCCATATGTGAGCCCATTGCACGGAAGAAAGTGGTCAGTCATCTACGTACTTTGCAGAGGTCATTTTCACACCGTCAGGGACCCTAAAGGGGCCTACCAGCTCTCTCCCCATGATTCCAGCCCAAAACATGACTCCGCCACCTCCTTGCTGAAGTCGCAGCCTTGTTGGGACATGGTGGCCATTCACCAACCATCCACTACTCCATCCATCTGGACCATCCAGGGTTGCACTCATCAGTAAACAACACGGGTTGAAAATGAGTCTTCATGTATTTCTGAGCCCACTGCAACCTTTCTGCTTGTGAGCATTGTTTAGGGGTGGCCGAATAATAGCTTTATGCACACTTGCAAACCTCTGGAGGATCCTACACCTTGAGGTTCGCGGGACTCCAGAGGCACCTGCGGCTTCAAATACCTGTTTGCTGCTTTGCAATGGCATTTTAGCAGCTTCTCTCCTAATCCTATTAATTTGTCTGGCAGAAACCTTCCTCATTATGCCTTTATCTGAACCAACCTGCCTGTGCTCTGAATCAGCCACAAATCTTTTCACAGTACGATGATCACGCCTACGTTTTCTTGAAATATCCAATGTTTTCATACCTTGTCCAAGGTATTGCACTATTTCACGCTTTTCGGCAGCAGAGAGATCCTTTTTCTTTCCTATATTGCTTGAAACCTATAGCCTGCTTAATAATGTGGAACGTCCTTCTTAAAGGACCAGTGTCACGAAAAAAAATGTTTTTAGATCAATTTGATTTGTGTTTTATGAAAAGTTTTTTTATTTATTTGTGTGTTTGTGTTTAACTTTTTTTTATTTTTTCACTTTTTCTTCCCTATGGGGACTGCCATTTTTTTTTTCCATCTCTGTATGTGTCGATTAACGACACATACAGACATGGAATACGGCACATACAGTCCCATAGTGAATGCGAACGGGGCCCGTTCCATCCACTATGCTGTACGCCATCAGTGTGGGAACGGCGCATGCGCCGTTCCCACACAGTCCAAGTTGAACTGTGCGACGTCCGGCGCCATTTTCTTGTGGACCGGAAGTCGCAGCCGGACAGTAAGATTACTACTTCCGGTCGCGGCTTCCGGACTTGTGCACTTGGAGCGGAGGTAGCAGACGGAGCAGACGGACCGGAGGAAGCGGCGGCAGCAGGATCAGGTAAGTTAGGTCTGTGTATGTACGTGTTTTACTGTGTGTTTACTACTGTATGTTAACCTACTACACTGTGTGTTAGCTCAAAAAATGGTGACACACAGTGTAGGAGGTTTGACCGTTCAATCCCCTCGTTTCTCCCGGCACTAGCCAGGATAAAGGAGGGGGGATTCTGAGAGCTCACTAGAGCGAGTGAGTTTTCTCAAATTTTGCAGCATAAAGCAATGTGGTTGCTTTACCACATGCAATGCTGCAATTTTGGGAATTGCTCCATCTAGTGACCAGCGCTGAGAAATATTATAAATTAGAATCTAATTTATAATATTTCCTGGCTCGTGAAAAAAATGAAAAAAATTAGAACAATGTTTAATCACCTATACACTAATTGTTTAACTAAAAAAAATAAAATTTTTTTCTAGTGACACATTCCCTTTAAGTAGTTTTCCTTTGATTGGGCACACCTGTCAAACTAATTATCACAGGTGTCTGAGATTGATTACAATGATCCAAAGAGCCCTAAGACACAATACCATCCATGAGTTTAATTGAAAAACTAATAATTAAATGTTTATGACACTTAAATCCAATGTGCATAATAATTTGGAACACGGTGTATTGTATAACGTGAAATAAGGTTTTTTAATTTGTTGTATAAAAGTTAACATGGAGTGCTTTTTAAAAAGGATTACCAAAGTCAAGTATATTAAGGTGCTTATAGACCTAATGGAGGGATCAAGAGATCCATGGTTACAAGTAGAGATGAGCGAACTTATCAAAAGTTCGGTTCGGCTAGTTCGCCGAATTTCACAAAAAAGTTCGGTTCGGACCGAACTAGTTCGGACCGAACCTGTCACTTCCGTGCGCCGAGCATGCTACTGTCCGGGGTGCTGATAGAGTTAATGGGCTGCACTAACTCTTTCAGCAACCTTGACAGTACATGCTCGGCGCGCGGAAAATACAATTTAAATGTAATAAAAAAATAAAAATTATACGTTCGTACTTACTTTCCTCCTGTCCGGCCTCCAGCGATGACGTTTCATCCCTTTCGCCGCTGCAGCCAATCATAGGCTGTAGTGGCGGTCACGCACGTCAGGATGACGCTTCATCCCACGTGACCGCCTCTGCAGCCAATCACAGGCTGCAGCGGCGACATGGATGAAACGTCATCGCTGGAGGCCGGACAGGAGGAAAGTAAGTATGAACGTATTATTTTTATTTTTTGGCATGTATGTATGTTGGCATGTATGTATGTATGTATGTATGTTGGCATGTATGTATGTTGTCATGTATGTATGTATGTATATATGTGCATGTATGTTTGCATGTATGTATATATGTGCATGTTTGTATGTATATTTGCATGTATATATTTGCATGTATGTATGTATGTTTGCATGTGTGTATGTTTGCATGTATGTTGTCATGTATGTATGTATGTATGTTGTCATGTATGTATGTATATATGTGCATGTGTGTATGTATATTTGTATGTATGTGTGTTTGCATGAATGTATGTTTGCATGTATGTATGTATGTATGCATGTTTGTATGTATATTTGCATGTGTGTATATATATGTATGTATGTTTGCATTTATGCATGTATGTATGTTGGCATGTATGTATGTTGTCATGTATGTATGTATGTATGTATGTATGTTGTCATGTATGTATATATGTGCATGTATGTTGGCATGTATGTATATATGTGCATGTGTGTATGTATATTTGCATGTATATATTTGCATGTATGTATGTATGTTGTCATGTATGTATGTTTGCATGTGTGTATGTATGTTTGCATGTATGTATGTTGTCATGTATGTTTGTATGTTGTCATGTATGTATGTATGTATATATGTGCATGTATGTATGTTTGCATGTTTTTATTTTTGCATGTATGTTTGCATGTATGTTTATATATATGTGCATGCTTGTATATATGTATGTATGTATCTTTGCATGTTTGTTTGTATGTATGTATGTATGTTTTCATGTGTGTGTGTATGCATGTATGTATGTATGATAGTTTGCATGTATATATGTGTGTATGTTTGCATGTATGTATATTTGCATGTATATATGTGCATGCTTGTATGTATGTTTGTATATATGTATGTATGTTTGCATGTATGTTTGTTTGTATATATGTCTGTATGGCCATGTATGATACTGTCTGCTGGCGCCCTGTATCTAAGTCAACTTCACGGCAGGCTTCTATACATGGTATAACAGTCAGTATCACACATTAAACTGAATCTAAGCCTACGACATGTTTTATTTAATTTTTTTTTTTTTTTATAGGTTTGGTGTTTGGACTACGTCGGTTTCGTGGACTACTTAGATTAAGTTTTTCTACAATAAAATGGTTAATGAGGGTTGTGTTGGGGGTGCTTTATTTCAATAAAATATTTTATCTATATCTTTTTCTTTTCAAATTTTATTACTACCACTTTAGTAATGGCCGCTGTCTGAGTGACAACATCCATTACTAAGGCGAGGCTTAGTGTTAGCCGGTGCAGAGGCTAACACTAACCACCATTATTACCCCGGTACCCACCACCACCAGGGGTGCCGGGAAGAGCCAGGTACGATCCAGTACCCGACCATCTGTTGTGATGGTCGGGCTCTGGGACGGCCGCAGGCTGGTATTATGAGGCTGGGAAGGGCCAAAAACAGTGGACCTTCCCACCCTTGTAATGCTAGGCTGCTGCTGCTGTGTTGTATCTGGCTGGTTATAAAAGTGGGGGGGACCCCACGTCATTTTTTGTAATTATTTATTTTAATTTTTTTTAAAAAAAAAGACATGGGGTTCCACCCAATTTATCATAACCAGCCACATACAACACAGTGTTATTAGCCTGGGAATGGACAAAACCAGTGGCCCTTCCCACCCATGTAATGCCAGACTGCTGCGGCCTTGTATATGGCTGGTTATTAAAAATTTGGGGGACCCGTCTATTGCTAAATTTGTTAAATTCAAAAAAAAAAAACGACGTGGGGGTCCCCCCCATTTTTATAACCAGCCCGATACAACACAGCAGCAGCAGCCTAGCATTACAAGGGTGGGAAGGTCCACTGATTTTGGCCCTTCCCAGCCTCATAATACCAGCCTACGGCCGCCCCAGTACCCGACCATCACAACAGATGGTCGGGTACTGGATCGTACCAAGCTCTTCCCGGCACCCCTGGTGGTGGTGGGTACCGGGGTAATAATGGGTGGTTAGTGCTAGCCTCTGCACCGGCTAACACTAAGTACCGCCTTAATAATGAATGCTGTCAATCAGCCAACTGCCATTATCTAGGCACTAATAAAGTTTAAAAAAAAACACAAAGACAATTCTTTTTTATTGAAATAAGAAATCCCCAACAAAACCCTCGTTAACCATTTTATTAAAATTTGAAAAAACTTAGATCTACGCAGTAGTCCAACGAATCGAAGATGTAGTCCAATCGGTACATCAAAATCTGCAACAACATAAAAAACAGTTATCAATGTGAACAATACCAATACTTCTACTCACCTACACACATATATACACGCACACACAAACAAACATACACAAACACACACATATATACACAAACACAACAAGATATACACACACACACACACACACACACACACACACACAGACAAACACATACACACATATACACGAACTCACACATATATACACAAACACACACATATATACACAAACACAACAAGATATACACACACACATAAACAGACAAACACACACACATATACACAAACTCACACATATACAAACAAAAACACACATATCCAAACACACACACAGTTATACACACACATACACGAACACGTATACAAACAAAAACATACCCAAACACACACATATACACAAACACATATACACAAACACACCCATATATACACACAAACACACACACACATAAACACACACCCATATACACACATATACACAAACACACACAAACATCTACACACAAACATATACACAAATACACCCATATATACACAAACATATACACAAACACATATACACAAACACACCCATATATACACAAACACACACACACACATATACACAAACACACATATAAAAACAAAAACAGACAAAGACACATACCCAAACACACACATACACAAACACGGTTTCTTTTAAATGCTGCTGGGGAACCCGCTCGATCCACTATATAAGGCTGCGCTACAGTGCAGCATTTAAAAGAAACAGGATCCTGACCTGTCCATAGAGTTTAAGGCAGCACAGAGTATTTCAGGAGATGAGCGTGCAGATTCAGTGCTGCTATGAACTCTGCTCTTACCATTACGTAGCTCTCAGTCTGTTACCTCTCCTCCACTCCTGTCCTCCAGAACACCTTCACATGATTGGCAAGTCACCAGGTAATGGTAAGAGCAGAGTTCACAGCAGCACAGAGTATTTCAGGAGATGAGCTTGCGGTTCTTGTGCGGGGTGGTGACTTGCCAATCATGTGAAGGTGTTATTGAGGACAGGAGTGGAGGAGAGGTAACAGACTGAGCTACGTAATGGTAAGAGCAGAGTTTACAGCAGCACAGAATCTGCACGCTCCTCTCCTGAAATATTCTGTGCTGCTGTGAACTCTGCTCTTACCATTACGTAGCTCTCAGTCTGTTACCTCTCCTCCACTCCTGTCCTCAAGAAAACCTTCACATGATTGGCAAGTCACCACCCCGCACAAGATCCGCACGCTCATCTCCTGAAATACTCTGTGCTGCTGTGAACTCTGCTCTTACCATTACGTGGTGACTTGCCAATCGTGTGAAGGTGTTATTGAGGACAGGAGTGGAGGAGAGGTAACAGACTGAGAGCTACGTAATGGTAAGAGCAGAGTTCACAGCAGCACTGAATCTGCACGCTCCTCTCCTGAAATACTCTGTGCTGCTGTGAACTCTGTTCTTACCATTACGTAGCTCAGTCTGTTACATCTCCTCCACTCCTGTCCTCTATACCACGTTCACATGATTGGCAAGTCACCACCACGCACAAGATCTGCACGCTCATCTCCTGAAATACTCTGTGCTGCTGTGAACTCTGCTCTTACCATTACGTGGTGACTTGCCAATCATGTGAAGGTGTTCTTGAGGACAGGAGTGGAGGAGAGGTAACAGACTGAGAGCTACGTAATGGTAAGAGCAGAGTTCACAGCAACACTGAATCTGCACGCTCATCTCCTGAAATACTCTGTGCTGCCTTAAACTCTGTGGACAGGTCAGGATCCTGTTTCTTTTAAATGCTGCACTGTAGCGTAGCCTTATATAGTGGATCGAGCGGGTTCCCTAGCAGCATTTAAAAGAAACAGGATCCTGACCTGTCCACAGAGTTTAAGGCAGCACAGAGTATTTCAGGAGATGAGCACGGGCAGCCGTTCGTTTTTCCGAGCCGTGCTCCCATTATGCACACGACCGTAAAAACAGCCGTTATTGCGGGTCGTAATTACGACCCGCAATAACGGGTTCATAGACTTCTGTTACCCACGGGTACCTTTCCGTTTTCTCACGGGAAGGTGCCCGTGCTGTTAAAAAAATAGAACATGTTCTATTTTTCTATTTTACGGGCCGTGCTGCTATAATTATAATGACAGCACGGTTCGCAAAAGCGGCCGGCTGCCCGTGGCCGGCCGTGCTCGTAATTACGAGTCGTAATTACGAGCACGGCCCGTAAAATAAAAAAATAGAACATGTTCTATCTTTTTAACGGCACGGGCACCTTCCCGTGAGAAAACGGGAAGGTACCCGTGGCTAACAGAAGTCTATGGGCCCGCTATTTCGGGTCGTAATTACGACCCGTGATAACGGGTGTTTTTATGGTCGACTCGTGTGCATGAGGCCCCGTAATGACGGGTGGCTACATGTGTGCACCCGTCATTACGGCAGCGTTGCTAGGCGACGTCAGTAAGGGTATGTGCACACACACTAATTACGTCCGTAATTGACGGACGTATTTCGGCCGCAAGTACCGGACCGAACACAGTGCAGGGAGCCGGGCTCCTAGCATCATAGTTATGTACGATGCTAGGAGTCCCTGCCTCTCCGTGGAACTACTGTCCCGTACTGAAAACATGATTACAGTACGGGACAGTTGTCCTGCAGAGAGGCAGGGACTCCTAGCATCGTACATAACTATGATGCTAGGAGCCCGGCTCCCTGCACTGTGTTCGGTCCGATACTTGCGGCCGAAATACGTCCGTCAATTACGGACGTAATTAGTGTGTGTGCACATACCCTAAATAGTCACTGTCCAGGGTGCTGAAAGAGTTAACTGATCGGCAGTAACTGTTTCAGTACCCTGGACAGTGACTACCGATCACAGTACCTGTAAAAAAAAAGACGTTCATACTTACCGGGAACTCCCTGCTTCCTCCAGTCCGGTCTCCTGGCCGTTGCCTTGGTGACGCGTCCCTCTCGACATCCGGCCCGACATTCCTTGATGACGATGCAGCCCATGTGAGCGCTGCAGCCAATCACAGGCTGCCGCGGCCTCTGCAGCCAATCACAGGCTGCAGAGGCCTCTGCAGCCAATCACAGGCTGCCGCGTCAGAAAAGGTCGGACTGGAGGAAGAAGAGGGACTCGTCACCAAGACAACGACCGGGTACGTATGAAATGCTCCTTATTTTATTTTTAATCAGCAGCCTCTTTTCTCTATCAGTGATTGATAGAGATAAGTGGCTGCCGATTTGTATAATGTTTTTGACCGGGTTCGGTCAAAATGGGTTCGGCCGAACCCGGTGAAGTTCGGATTCGCTGCGAACCGAACTTTTCCGGAAGTTCGGACCGAAACCGGGTTCGGTTGTCCCGGTTCGCTCATCTCTAGTTACAAGCCAAAAACTTTGTGACACAAGCAATAATTGTCAAGAAGTTGTCAATTGTCAAGTGTGCTCTAGCTTTTTCAGCCTGCTGGATAGCAGAACAGTATTCAAAGCTCAAGGAGCAAAATAACGTTTTGCACAACAAAGTGGAATGTCTTGATGAATTATATGGAGGTATGAAGGAACAAAAAGAAGACTTAGAACTTCACGGAAATGTTCTTAATAAAGAGTGTAAAGCATTAAGAATATCTGCTAAAAAATAATGCTGCTATGTTTGTTAGCCACCAGCAAATTGTAGCAGAGAACAAACATGAAAATGGAGAATGAGCAGATTAATGATAGACGGAAGGCAGCAGAAAATCACATTGCGGGGCTGACTGCTTCCTCCAGCATGAATCAGGCTGTCCATTCAAAATCAGATATGTGTACTTCAAAACAGGCAAATACAGAAAAGAGCAGTGCCCAAGTGTGGTGTGTTAAAAATGCTCATGTAAACGGTAACTATAAGGCTACAGGGCCTTCTGTAAGCTATAAGTCAGTAACCTGTTTTTCTTGTGGTCCCCTAGGGCATATTGCAGTGTTGTCCACTTTCTGGTAGTGAGATACAGAAAAGGGACAAAAGGTGTTTTGCGTGTGGACATGTAGGGCACATTGCAAGATATTGGCCAGGACATAATCAAAGGCATTTGAAAGCTTGTTATACATGTGGGAAAGCAGGCCACATTGCCAGACTGCCACTCGTCAAAGAGTGAAGCACGGAATCCAAAGCCACTGCAGAATGAACAAAAATAGAGGGAAGTGAGAGGGAAAATTCTTCCTCACGGTGAGGATCCAGACCATGGCAAAATGGCCATAGGAGACATTCCCAATGGGTTCCATTTCAGGTGGTTAAGGCCCAAAATGAAAAATGAGTGTCTGAAATTATACAATTGAAGTTACAAATGAAACCAACTAGATGTGAAGGTCTAAAACTCCAAAGTGTGTTAGAAGAGCAGTCTCCCCTGTGAACCTCTCCTAGAAGAGCTTATGCCTCTCCATTGAGGGGAAACCTCCGACGTAACCCCTCAACGGAAAGACAACGCTGATGTGAACACAGCCTAAAATAGATTTTTATTTGTTGCTTTATTTTTCCCCAAACGCCTGTACTGTAATGAATGAAGTAGTTGCCATTGTGAGGCTAATAGCTGGAAAGAGAGAAAAAAGAGAAGCACGGCGCCACATAGTGCAAAATAAATGCTGGAAAATGATGCAAAAAGCAAGGGCGCAAATGTTGCTCACCTTGTGAGTTTGTGCGAATTACAATTGTGTTGTTGTTGTCTATAGTTTACCCAAGAGCTATGGTCAGAACAATTTTAATTTCCGATGTTTATAAAAAGTCATGCACACATTTATGGTACGCTTAATTTATAGTATCCATACATTTTGGCTTACTTAAGTACATAAGGTGTCTTCCCAAAGTCTCTCAAATTGAATAATTCTATCTAAAATTTGCTTATTTTGGGTGTTTGGGTTTATTGTTGAACGTGGAGCTGATATAGAGGTGCTGAGACATTAGTGAAATGTCCAACCCTAGCAATTGGTTGAAGCTAAAATACCCTAATTCAATGTTAGGTCAGTGATTTTTTGACTTTGTATTGTATGTGAATGTGTTTACATATCTGCTCTATCCTGAATAGTGACTGCTTCAACACCAGCTCATCAGCAAGAAACAAACTGTCCAGCAATATGTTTTCTGGTATGAACTCAAGTCTGTGAAATGGACTCAATGGTGTAAGAAGTACCTGATGAAGTAATACACGGTCAGGTGAAATCCAAGCAGATGACGAGAAGAAGACTACGTTCACAGTACTGGCAATGAAGCCACAGATTTCTGAGAGCCCTGTGAGGACAGCCTAAACTTGCAACATGCTGATGGTCACAAAGTGAATCAAACAGTAGATACCGTGGACAGTTTTTTGCTGCATATAAAGTAAACTGATGTGTGTGGTGTGAGGTCTATAAAGTGGCTGATGGAACAACTATATATTGAAATGTCTGTGAATACTATAATAGGAGTAAATTTAATTTCACAGAACATCACATTATATTGATGATTGGCTGATCAAGTTTGTCTTAGTAAGTCTAATCACTTCTAACCTAAAAGGTATTAACCCAACCCCTTAAAAAACATCCTATATTTTAAATTTAATTAATTTAGAGGATTCATTCCTCTGTCTAAGTGGGGATCTGCGAAAAATAAAGGTTTCAAAAAAATGAAAGCCACATATAATGTTACGTGTAATATCATCTAGGGTATTTTATTTGAGTGAATCAATGATGTAGGATCATGGGTATAGTTGCATGTCTCAACTCCACCAACTTCTTTCCCGACATGTGTTTCCCCCTCACCATGTTTGCTTTCTCTACCAATCACTGAGATTTATTTTCTTTTTCACCTTTTTTTAATGTAACTCGATCATGAAACCATTTGTACATTTTACAAGAAGTAAAGTTATATAAGGGAGTTACCATAACAATAAATTAAAAGAAAATAATGTAAATAGTGACCACCTGCCCCTTGTAGATACTGCCACACCCACACCGAGTAGATAGTTCCACCCTCCCCCTTGTAGCTAGTGCCACACCCCCCTGTAGATAGTGCCCCATACACCCTCCAGTAGATAAAACTACACCTCCCTCCCGGTACATAGCGCCATTGGGGCTCTCTAGAGGAGCCCATGACGTCACTGTCCATATATGTATAGTGACGTCAGGGGCTCCTCCAGGAGCGGAATCGTCGGGAAGACTGTCGGCAACGCTCTGGCCGGGGATTCTTCCATACCTCCCAACTTCCAAGTATCACAAAGAGAGACAACCGATGCGGCGTGTGTAGCAATTTTTTTCTTTTAGCCATGCCTTTGATCCCACCCAATATCCACCCATATACACCTGGTTCAGCCCACACAGTATCATGCTCCCATAGTGCCTCCCACACAGTATAATCCCAAATAACTGCCCTCATGCAGTATAATGCCAAATAGCTGCCACTATGCAGAATAATGCCCCCATAGCTGCCACAATACAGTATAATGCCCCATAAATGCACCCATAGAGTATAAAGCCCACACAGATGCCCCTATACAGTATAATGCTCACAGATTCTCCCATGCAGTATAATGCCCACACAGATGCCCCCATGCAGTATAATGCCCAAACAAATTCCCCCATACATCATAATGCCCAATAGCTGCTCCCATACAGCATAATGCCCCCCATAGCTGCCCCATACAGTATAATGCCCCTATAGCTGCCCCATATAGTATAATGGCCCTATAGCTTCCCCATACAGTATAATGCCACCATACAGCATAATGCCCCTCTAGCTGCCCCATATAGTATAATGCCCCTATAGTTTCCCCCATAGAGTATAATTCCCCCATAGCTGCCCCATACAGTATAATGCCACTTTAGATGCTCCCATACATTATAATGCCCTCTTAGCTGTCCTTAGTGCCAGGGCTCACTTATATAGTGCCACACCCCGTTGAATATAGTGCCACCATCCCCCTGTATATTGCCACTAGGATTCCCTTTAGGAGTGGAATCACCAGCGCAAGCATAGGCCCGGTATTCTGCTCCTAGAGGGAACCCCTGATGTCACTGTCCATATATGGACACTGACATCAGGGGCTACTCCTGGAGTGGAATCCCTTGCCAGAGCGTCGACGACGGGGATTCCGCTCCAGAGGAGCCACTGACATCCCTGTCCATATATGGACAGTGACTTCAAGGGCTTCCCCAGGCACAGCGTTTAAAGTAGCGCTGTGCCCAGGGGGGAGTACTCGGTGAGCGCCCTGAGGACGCAGATGCAGTTGACAGCAGGGCATACCGCCGGCCACCCGGAACAGCAGGAAACCGCCTGGAACCCGGGACTGTCCCGCTGATGGTTGGGAGGTATTATTCTTCTCCTGGAGAAGCCCCTGACATCACTGTCCATATATGGATAGTAATGTCAGGATGGGATTCTGTTCCAGGAGGAGTATGCTGTGCCCAGCCCGGTGTCCCCCCTAACTTCTCTCCTAGTTGCGCCTGGGGCACATGTCCCCCTAAATAAGTCTTACCGATGGACAAACTCAGGATGTCATAAATGCTAAATGTGGTTGTTAATTATTGATGATAAGGAAAAAGTGTCTCTGTAAAGTTAATTGTTTATGATTGTCTCTGTGTACCTATAGCCATTTAAATCTTAGAATAACTGCAAGTTATTTCACTCTTTATACAATATAAATTTTTTTACACTCACTCTTGTACTTCATTTATTGCACCTAACCTTAGAATCTAACCCAGTAAGAGGATGGAAAAGAAAAATTCTTACACTACTAAGAAAAATCTGCGCTTTAAAATCAAATGGTGGGGATGTGGTCTGGCGGTAAATCAGGATAGACGTGTGAGTTTGGAGCTCCGACAATGCTAGCATCAAAGATAGCGACGACAAGCACAGCAACCTCACGATTCGATTACAAATTGACCGTAAAGCTACCCTGACATGGCCAGGAGAAGTAAGACCGGAGTTAAACCAAATACGAGTGTGAGCGCAGGAGCAAAGCCAGATGCTCTGTCCTTGCTACTTACCAGCATGCCTCTGAGACACTCCATATTCTGTCCTCATACACGTTAGCACGGTGTGTAATCTGACATGTAGCTAAACCCCCTGTCTTCTTAAGAAAAAGGCTGTGAAACTGTAAAATCTTTCTCTTTATTGCTGGTAGACAGGAAAGGGTGAAACTATAGGATGAAATAACAGTAGTATTCAGAATATATCCACTGTACAGTGCATAGGATACAAATAGTCTGCTATACATAAACAATATAACATGAGGTAATACTGCAAGCTGACAATGTGATATCTGATACAGTGAACCACAGGATTATAACATATAGATATTGATCTTACCGACTATGCTTAGAAAAGGCTGTTGGCACTGAACTTGAGGTAGAACTGGCAGGATGAGGAAAATGGCTGCTACTCATACACAAACAGGAACAGGAAATAACCCACAATGCCTCAGGAGCTTTCCCATAATACATAGAGAACTACAATCTAGAAATACACAAAACCACCAGTAGATGGTGCTATAACCATACAATACAATATAGATGGGGTACAAGAAAAGGCAATTGCAATATCTGTACTGGTAATCATACACAAAAAAGAGGTATTATTACGTAAATAACTGGACTAGCTGGCGAGGACAGAACACTCCACATCGAAACCACATTTACCTCCTCTGGGGACTCTGCCTGATCAGCACGGCTTGCTCACCCCAACTACAAGACCCGCTCTCTGCTCTCCCCTACGAGAAGTCAGTCAGCTTCTACACCATCCTCTCCTACAGGCCGCAGTCCGATGAAGCAGAGACCTCGTATGCAGGAAGGCACTGTAAGTGAATCGGAGGGGAGTGAAGCCCAGATCATAAATGAGACGGATTGTATTCATAAGGATCATTTTACTGTTTTACCTTCCTCTGGAAATATACTGACAGAAGCTTCCATGAAAGAAATGCTTTCTGTACTGCGTCACTCCTTCAGAGAGGACATGACACGACTTGTGCAACCTCTCAATGCTTCCATACATTTGGCTGGGGGCCAAAACGCATCATATTGAAATAAAAATGGGAGAATTTGCAACCTCTCACAATGATTTAATTGATGCACACTATGATTTGAAGGAAGAAATGTCACATTTAGGGCAAAGCCACACGTGGCAGAATTGCTCTTGAATTCCGCTGCGGACACTCCGCAGCGTTAATCCGCAGCGGAGCCGTTTCTCCATTGACTTCCACTTCTATTTAGTAGGGTTCGTTTAGACGAGGCTGAAAATTCCGCTGCGGAGCATAGGCTGCGGTGCGGAATTTGGTGTCCGCAGCATGCAATGGATGTTGCGGAGTTGTGGCGGACTGGTTGCGGACTCATGGCGGAATTTCTCCATTGACTTCAATGGAGATTCTAATTTCCGCAATGAAGTCCGCAGCTGTCATGCACATGTTATGTGTGCTGCGGATGCGTCTTGCTTTTTTGACATGACATTTCTTCATTCTGGCTGGACCTATGTATTTCTAGGTCTACAGCCAGACTGAGGAAGTCAATGGGGCTCCCGTAATTACGGGAGCATTGCTAGGAGACGTCAGTAAATAGTCACTGTCCAGGGTGCTGAAAGAGTTAAGCGATCGGCAGTAACTGTTTCTGCACCCTGGACAGTGACTACCGATCCCAATATACAGCAACCTGTAAAAAAAATAGAAGTTCATACTTACCGAGAACTCCCTGCTTCTGTCTCCAGTCCTGCTTCCCAGGATGACGTTTCAGTCTAAGTAACGGCTGCAGCCAATCACAGGCTGCAGCGGTCACATGGACTGCCGCGTCATCCAGGGAGGTCGGGCTGGATGCCGAAAGAGGGACGCGTCACCAAGACAACGGCCGGTAAGTATGAAATTCGTTTACTTTCACTAGGGAAAGTGCTGGCCCTTCTCTCTATCCTGCACTGATAGAGAGAAGGGAAGCACTTTTACCGCAGTCCGCAGCAGCTAGTCCGCATCAATTTACTGCACATTTTGGGCAGATCCGCCGCAGAATCTGCAACGCAGATTCTGTGCGGCATTGATGCGGACAGTTGCGGAGGAAATCCGCCACGTGTGGGCATGCCCTTAAAGTCTAAATTTGCAGATCTGGAAGACAGATCGAGACGTAATAATGTGAAGTTTAGAGGGACTCCAGAGGTTTCTTTGTTTGAACTCACTCGATATTTATAGTAGCTGATAAAAACAGTACTTCCAGACTGCCACACTTCGAGAGAATAAGATCTTGTACAAATGGAGTTTCATAGTTCGCATCATGATCATGAAAAACAACATGCTTCACTCCATCAAGACTTTTGAAGAAGCTTTAGCCTTGTTGGAGAGATGGAATATAAAAGTACCTGTTTCGGAGACCGGCTAGGAGACACCCATGACAACTATCCAGAGATGAATGGAAGACAGTGCATTGTCATAAGCAGAAAGATCATTGAGGATATCATGAATAGTGGAAGATATTGGATTTGAGTCGTTCACCGGAAAGTTACTCTTCTTTGACCACTAACTGTTTACCCCCACTAGTCGGCTGACATAATGCTGGTTTTCTCTCTTTTGCACAGGTGGCCTTTTTTAAGGCTGCATGTTTGTTCTGTTTTTTACTTACCCTTTTTTCTTGTAGGTGCACGAGATTCATATTGGACTTTTCTGTAAAAGTACTGATGTTTTTCATTTTTATCTCCATGTATGCACTCTATAGGATGCAGGTGATATATCTCAGCTTATTTCTATATAATACATTATGGTGATTAGGATAGCGTCCCTAAGGGTATGTTCACACGGCCAAATTTCAGACGTATACGAGGCGTATTATGCCTCGTTTTACGTCTGAAAATACGGCTCCAATACGTCGGCAAACATCTGCCCATTCATTTGAATGGGTTTGCCGACGTACTGTGCAGACGACCTGTTATTTACGCATCGGCGTTTGACAGCTGTCAAACGACGACGCGTAAAAATACAGCCTCGTCAAAAGAAGTGCAGGACACTTCTTTGGACGTTTTTGGAGCTGTTTTCTCATAGACTCCAATGAAAACAGCTCCAAAAACGGACGTAAAAAACGCTGCGAAAACGGCGCGAAAAACGCAGCGAAAAATGCGAGTTGGTAAAAAAACGTCTGAAAAGCAGGGTCTGTTTTCCCTTGAAAACAGCTCTGGATTTTCAGACGTTTTTGTTGACTACGTGTGAACATACCCTAAGGGTATGTTCACACGTAGTCAACCAAAACGTCTGAAAATCCAGAGCTGTTTTCAAGGGAAAACAGACCCTGCTTTTCAGACGTTTTTTACCAACTCGCATTTTTACCAACTCATTTTTTTACCAACTCGTTTTTGGAGCTGTTTTCATTGGAGTCTATGAGAAAACAGCTCCAAAAACGTCTGAAAGAAGTGTCCTGCACTTCTTTTGACGAGGCTGTATTTTTACGAGTCGTCGTTTGACAGCTGTCAAACGACGACGCGTAAATAAAAGGTCGTCTGCACAGTACGTCGGCAAACCCATTCAAATGAATGGGCAGATGTTTGCCGACGTATTGTAGCCATATTTTCAGACGTAAAACGAGGCATAATACGCCTCGTATACGTCTGAAATTTGGCCGTGTGAACATACCCTAAATGTGAAGGGATTGAATTCCCCCCAGAAATGATCTGATATGTGGTCGGAATCTAGAACTTTAGCTTGTGATATATTTTGTGCACAAGAGACCCATAAAAGAAATTGATGCATTCCGTATCAAACACCACTCCTTTCCAGTGATTTACAAAGCTCACTATAATAAGTCAAAAGGTAGAGGGGTACTACTTGCTGTAAAAAATTATGTTGCTTTTCAGCATATAGAGTCGTTCTCTGATCCCAATGGAAGATTAAGCCCTTCGTGCACCTTGATGTTAATGCACGTCAAGGTGTGCAGTAAGTTCGTACACCTTGACGTGCAGTTATGTCTGGGGTTTAGCAGTTAACTGTGCAGGGTGTCTGCCCTGCTATCCCTGTTGACGATCAGCGGCCCATCGCCTCTGATTTCAGACAATTAACCCCTTATATGCGGCGGTCGATTGTGATCGCCGCATTTAAGTGGTTTAGAGCAGATCGGCAGCCCCTAGACAATGGCCTCCGGTCTGCCATGTACGGAACCCTATGACAGTTGGAATACATTACACTACATAGGTAGTGTAATGTATTCTAGCAGCAATCAGAGCTGCAAGTCTTCAATTCCCCTAGTAGGACAAAGAAAAGTAAACAAAAAAGGTAATAAAAATGTTTTATAAAAGTGTAAAAATAAAAGTTATGTTCAAAAAACAAAAAATGCTTTTTTTCCTATAAGTTTTTATTCAAGAAAAATTTATAATACATTAAAAAAAGTACACATATTTCATATTGCCGCGTCCGTAACGACCCAAACTATAAAACTGTAATGTTATTTTTCCGGCACGGTGAACACCGCAAAGAAAATAAGTAAAAGAGACTGCAAGAATCACTATTTTTTGGTCACCGCCTCTCCAAAAATCTAGAATAAAAAGCGATAAAAAAGTCACATGTACAACAAAATAGCACCAATAAAAACTACAACTCGTCCCGCAAAAAACAAGTCCTTACACAGCTTTTTTGAAAAAAAAATAAAAATAAATAATGGCTCTCAGAATATGGTGATACAAAAAATTAATTATTTTATAAAAAAGTGATTTTATTTTAAACGCTGCAAAACATAAAAAAAACTATATACATATGGTATCGCCGTAATCGTATCGACCCGCAGAATAAAGTAAAATTAAAGTAAAGTAAAATTGTAATTTATAGAATAAAAAACATTGTCAGAATTGATGGTGTTTGGTCACCTTGCTTGCCAAAAAATGAAATAAAAAGTGATCATGTACCCCAAAATGTAACCAATGAAAACTACAGATTGTCCTGCAACAAATAAGGCCTACACAGCTCCGTTGGAGAAAAAATAAAAAAGTTCTGGCTCTCAGAATATGGCGACACATAATGTGCAATGTTCCAAAAGCGGATAAAATCTGGCATTTATCAGTGCGACACTGGCCACATAGCTATGAATTATTATTTATTTACTGCATCATTATATACTCTTATCATGCCCTGATGTACTCTTACACAGCTTACATATGCCCCCACATTATAAACTGAAATACCAGTAAAACCCCAAAAATAACATCTACCAAGCAAAATCTGCGCTCCAAAAGTCAAATGGCGCTCCCTCTTTTCTGAGCTCTACAGTGTGCCCAAACAGCAGTTTACGTCCATAGATATGACATCGCCATACCCGGGAGAACCTTCTTAACATTTTACGAGGTATTTGTCTTCAATGGTACAAACTGGGCACAACATATTGTGCACTAAAATTGGATATCAGTGGAAAATTTTAATTTTCACTCTACACCATCCGCTGCGCATTAACCCCATTCGTGCACCAAGACTTAATAGCATGTCATGGTGCGAGGGTGATGTATGGAGCGGTCTCATGCGCTGACCACGCACCATACGCTGTGAGTGTCAGTTGTGTATTACAGCTGACATCCAAGACTAACGGACAGGAACAGCGATTGTGCTGTTACAGAAGCCTGTAAAAATTACAATATACTGCAATATACTGCAATACATTAGTATTGCAGTGTATTGAACCAGCGATCTAATGATTGCTGGTTTAAGTCCCCTAGGGGGAATAGTAAAATGTGTAAAAAAATATATATATTTAATGTAAAAAAAAAAAAAACTTTTCCAATTTTTTCACTAAAGTAATCTAAAAAATACACAAAATTGGTATCGCTGCATTCGTAAAAGTCTGAACTATTACAATATACCATTATTTAATTTGCACGGTGAACGCTGTAAAGAAGAAAAATGTTTTTTGGTCACCTTAGCTCTAAAAAAAAATGTAATAAAAAGTGCTTGAAAAGTTGTATGTACCAAAAAATGGTACCAATAAAAACTACAGCGCATCCCGCAAAAATAAAGCTCTCACACTACTCAATCGACCAAAAAATAAAAAAAGTTTTGCCTCTCGGAGTGTTGTGAAACAAAACTATTTTTTTTTTTAGAAAATTGATTTTACTTAGTAAAATAAAAAAAAGACTATATAAATTTGGTATCACAGTAATCATATTGAGTCGTAGAAAAAATGTAAGTTGTAGTTTTTAGTGCACGGTGAAAGCCATAAAAACGAAACCCAAAAAAGATTAGAGGAATCACAGTTTTTTTCAATTTCAGCGTGCAAAGAATTTAATTTTCAGTTTACGAGTACATTAAAAGGTACTTTAAATGGTGTCAATTTAAACTACAACTCCTCCCACAAGAAATAATCCCTCACACCACTCTGTTGCCAGAAAAATGAATGCCTCTTGGAAAGTGGGGAGGGAAAAACTAAAAAGAAAAAGCAAAAAATGGATCAGTCTGAAAAATTAGGGTTAATTAATTTCTAATAAAAAAAAAATTAAGACCACATGTGGGGTATAGCCATACTCGGGAGAAATTGCTTTACAAATGTTGGGGGGCTTTATCGTTTGTGAAACTGAAAAAAATTCAACATTTAGTGGAAATACTGTTGATATTAATTGTCACGGCCTAATTCTAATAAAGTCTGCAAAAAAATTCTGGGGTCTAAATGCTCACTATACCCCTAGATATATTCCTTAAGCGGTGTAGTTTCCCAAATGGGGTCACTTTTGGGTGTTTCCACTGATTTGGTCCCTCAGGGGATTTGCAAATGCGACATGGTACCCGAAAACCATTCTAGCTAAATTTGAGCGCCAAAAGCCAAATTGCGCTCTTTCCCTTCTGAGCCCTGCTGTGGGTCTAAACAGCAGTTTATTACCACATATTGCCGTAATCGGGAGATATTTCTTTACAAATGTTGTGGTGCTTTTTCTCCTTTATTCCTTATAAAAATTAAACATTTCTAAGTTGTTTTTTTTAGTAGTATTGTCGATATTCATTTTCACAGACTAATTACAATGAATTTAGCAAAAAAAAAAAAACTGTGGGGTCAAAATGTTAACTATACCCCTAGAAAAAAATTCCTTGAGGGGTGTAGTTTCCAAAATGGGGTCAGTTTTGGGGGGTTTCCCCTATGTTGGCCCCTCCAGTGCGTTGCAAACGCGACATGACACTGAAAACTATTCCAACAAAATCAGCGCTCCAAAATCCAAATGACTCTCCTTCTCCTGCTGTGGGTCCAAACAGCAGTTTATGACCACGTATGGGGTATTGCCATATCGGGAGAAATTGCTGGGGTATGTTTTCTCCCTTATTCCATGTAAAAAATAAAAAAACGTAGACATTTTCATCTTCACAAACTAATTCCAGTAAATTTAGCAAAAAACTGTGAGGTCAAAATGCAAACTATACCACTAGATAATTTCCTTGAGGGGTGTAGTTTCCAAAGTGGGGCTTTTTACTGTTTTGGCACCACAACACCTCTACAAACATGACATGGTGCCTAAAATATATTCTAAAAAAAAGAAGGCCCCAATATCCACAAAGTGCTCCTTTGCTTCTGAGGCCTGTGCTTCAGTCTATAAACACACTAAGGCCACAAGTGGGATATTTCTAAAAACTGCAGAATCTGGGCAATAAATATTGAGTTGCATTTCTCAGGTAAAACCTTCTGTTACAGAAAATGTTTTTATTACAAATGAATTTTGGCAAAAAAAAAAAAAGAAATTTGTAGATTTCACCTCTACTTTAATTCCTGTGACACGCCTAAAGGGTTAAAACAGTTTTGAATACTTTTAGGGGTTCAGTTTTCAAAATTGGGTAATTTTATGGGGACTTTCTAATATATAAGGCCCTCAAAGCCACTTCAGAACTGAACTGGTCCCTAAAAAAATAGCCTTTTGAAATTTTCTTGAAAATGTGAGAAATTGCTGCGAAAGTTCTAAGCCTTGTCACGTCCTAGAAAAATAAAAGGACGTTCAAAAGACGATGCAAACAAAGTAGATATATGGCATATGTGAAATAGTAACTATTTTGTGTGGTATTACTATCTGTTTTACAAGCAGTTACAGTTAAATTTAGAAGACTCAGTCCTGAAGGGGTTAATAATATTACATACACTATAGTGTCCGTTTATGCTCCTAACCAGAGGCAGCTACATTTTGTGAGAAAATTCTTGAAGCTGATCAACAAGCATAAACAGGGAAAGGATGTAATTTGTGGGGATTTTAATATTACGCGGGATCCTCAGATGGACTACACATCTCAATCTAGATGCAGAACCCCCTTCATTCGGTAAGATAGTATGGCAGGAGGACCTTTACAGTGTGTGGAGGGCTCATCAAAGCACTGAACATGATTATACTTGTCACTCATCGGCACATAACAGCTATTCACGCATAGATTTATTTTTAGTGGATCGGAATTTACTTTCCCTAACTGTCTTTACATCCAACCACCATGGTTTATATGGAGATGTAATACTTATTTACTATTTCACCCTATGTATAGTGAACGGATGGAGAGGGATGTTAGGGAATACTTTGAGATGAACTGATCCAATGGTAGTTGGAATGCCCATAAGGCCTTTATAAGGGGTACTTTTATTAAATTTAAAGGGAACAACGAACTTTTAAGGTGTTGGCGGACATTCACAAATTAGAAGCTGTCAATAAACTATCGCCGACTGCTTCTCAGCTATTAAACTTAGACATGAACATAGACACTGTCTATTACATTCCTATAAAAAGTCTAAAAAGAGTAAAAGCTCTTTATTATTCGCAAAATAATAAGGCAGGTAAACTGTTAGCTGCACGCCTAAAGACACAACATGAAAGTATAATCCCCAACCTCCAGCACCCTCAAGGACAAGGGAAACTTTACAACCCACAATACATCGCTAATCGTTTTAGAGACTTTTATGTTAAATTATACAATCTAAGCACCGACCCCTTTATATCTACTCCTACTCAAGATGACATACAACAGTTTTTACATCAGGTTGATCGTCCTAAACTTACTTCTAAACAATTGGTTTCTCTTAATGCCCCTATAACTAACATTGAAATTCTGCAGACGGTCAAATCTCTCACAGCGGGGAAGGCCTCAGGTTCGGATGGGTTGGTGGCTGAATATTACAAAGCTTTTTAGCACATTTTGTGTACACATTTGTGTAGAGTGTTCCAGAAAGCTATGGATACTGGTACATTTCCAAAGGAAAATCTGATTGCACACGTAGTGACTATTCCAAAGCCAGACAAGACCCCTGATGTGCTCCAAAATTTTCGCCCCATCTCCCTACTTAATGTTGATCAGAAGATTTATGCTAAAATACTTGCTAACAAGATATCTTTATGTCTACCATCATTAATTCATGGAGACCAGGTGGGCTTTGTTAAAGAGATTCCAGATTTCTGTGAGATTCCAGCAAGCCGCGCGTAATCTCGCGAGATTACGAGGTAAACAAGATTTTGTTTCCCTTGCTGGAAATCTCACAGAAAGGATTCCGAAGTGTCAGAATTCTGAATACACATGACGTCCAGGCTGGAGGTGATGTATATTCATTATCAGGACACTTGTGTATGTGGCTGCACATCGTTCTAGTAAGAACACTATGTGCAGTGTAAATGAATGGAGAGGAGTGCATGATGCTGACTGTTCACTGATTCGTCAGCATCATACACTTCTCTCCACAACGCCCAGTTAGTAAAACAAGTTAACACGCCCAGTTAAAAACACAATACACGCCCAGTTGGACATACGAATAAAAACACGCCCAGTTGTCCATTTCAAAGCTCATTTGCATATATATAAAATAGCTCATAACTTGGCCAAAAATGAACGTTTAAAAAAAAAAAACTTTACTGTTCTCTACATTGCAGCGCCGATCACATGCAATAGGAGATAGGGATTTGAGAATCTGGTGACAGAGCCTCTTTAAGTTATCTCCTCATACGCTGAGCTTTCTGCAATCCAAATACCTATTTGACTTGAGACCGGATAACATACAATATCTAGGTATTAATCTGACCTCCACATCAAAAAAATTATTTTCTGTTAATTACGAGCCCTTGTTTACCAAAATTAGAACAGAGACGGAGACACTCACCAAGTCGGATGTTTCCTGGATAGGGAGAGTAGCCACATTTAAAATGCTGTTATTACCCAAGATTTGGTATAATTATAGGACCCTGCTGATAAGACTTCCTCTAGCTTTTTTTTTTTAGGAAACTGCAATCAATTATATCCAAATTTGTTTGGTCAAGAAAGAAACCACACTTAGCTAGGAAAATATTATGCAAGCACTCAGTTATTTCTCAGTTAACTCACTGGTGGAAAGGAGATTCTAATGTTAACTGGGTACACATTGAACAGCCGTATGTTTTACCAATAGACTTAGTCACTTCTGAAACTATCCTTTTTTGTATTTGCCATCCCCTGGTCTGACTTCTCCACTGATGATAGCCTCTCTTAATGCATGGAAAACTTTTCATGCAGGGGCAAATGCTGGGAATAGCTTTGCATTGGGGGATTTCAGCCTTTGAGCTATGTAAGCGATGATCTCAAATCTTAATTTATTACACTGGTCTAAACAGGGGCTAGTCCAGCTTAAGCAACTTTATGCGGATAATTGTTAAGACCTATCTATTTCGACAATGGAAAAGAGATTTCAATATTACAGTGGAGAAGGAAAATTGGACTAGGGCTATCCATCTTGCACATAAATCCTTGAAATGTAGTGAACATGTGGAATCTTTTTCCAAGTTGCTTCTTAGATGGTATTTCACACCAGACAAGGTCCATAAGGCCTACCCTAACACGAGTGAGCTGTGTTGGAGAGGATGCTGCAATAGGGGAACAATTATGCAAATCTTTTGGTCATGCCCTCTCATACAGACGTATTGGGAAAAGATCTTTCGACTGTTATTTAGGATTTTGCATCAGAGAGTACCTAAAAACTCACAAATGGCTTTATTGTTTTTGCATATGTCAGACATTCCAAGTAAACACAGAATTCTAGAGTGTAAAATTCTGACTATTTCTAAATTGACCTTAGCCCGCAACCAGAGGTGCAGAATAGTCCCAGACATTATGACAGTGATAGAAGAGTTAACTGCTACACATAGTTGGATATTCTGCTCTCAGCTGGTTTCGACCCCTGCTATTCCTGGTATACTTTTGTTTTGCGATTTGGACATTTAGGGCATTTAGGATTTCTTCCGCAACTGTCCGCATCAATGCCGCACAGAATCTGCATTGCAGATTCTGTTGCGGATCTGCCCAAAATGGGCATTAAATTGATGCGGACTAGCCGTTGCGTATTGAGGTGAAAGTACTTCCCTTCTCTCTATCAGTGCAGGATAGAGAGAAGGGAAAGCACTTTCCCTAGTGAAAGTAAAATAATTTCATACTCACCGGCCGTTGTCTTGGTGACGCGTCCCTCTTTCGGCATCCAGCCCGACCTCCCTGGATGACGCGGCAGTCCATGTGACCGCTGCAGCCTGTGATTGGCTGCAGCCGTCACTTAGACTGAAACGTTATCCTGGGAAGCCAGACTGGAGGAAGAAGCAGGGAGTTCTCGGTAAGTATGAACTTCTATTTTTTTACATGTTGATGTATATTGTGATCGGTAGTCACTGTCCAGGGTGCAGAAACAGTGACTGCCGATCGCTTAACTCTTTCAACACCCTGGACAGTGACTATTTACTCACGTCGCCTAGCAACGCTCCCGTAATTACGGGAGCCCCATTAACTTCCTCAGTCTGGCTGTAGACCTAGAAATACATAGGTCCAGCCAGAATGAAGAAATGTCATGTTAAAAAACCAATACGCTCCGCAGCAAACATAACATCTACATAACATCTGCGGACTTCATTGCGGAATTTTGAATCTCCATTGAAGTCAATAGAGAAATTCCGCAATGAGTCCGCAACCATTCCGCCACACGTCCGCAACAACCATTGTATGCTGCAGACACCAAATTCCGCACCGCAGCCTATGCTCCGCAGCGGAATTGTCCGCAACGTGCAAACGAACCCTACTAAAAAGCTGTGGAAGGCAATGGAGAAACGGGACCGCTGCGGATTTCCGCTGCGGAGTGTCCGCAGCGGAATTCCAGAGCAATTCCGCCACGTCTGGCCATGCCCTTAGTCTCTCCTGGTTTGAACTCTGCTTGTGTATTACCCCTCTGTCTTTCTGGTTTTCCGTTCTGGTATTGCCTGCAGTTACACCTCCTGTCCAACACATTATTCTGTAAAAGCAACCTGGGTTCTATGCGGCCTAATACAAACTGACTTGCAGCGGGCTCTGGTGAAGACCATAGAGTAGCCTTAGGCTGGATTCACACAAACACATTACGTCCGTAATGGACGGAACGTATTTCAGCCGCAAGTCTCGGACCGAACACACTGCAGGGAGCCGTGCTTCTAGCATCATAGTTATGTACGATGCTAGGAGTCCCTGCCTCACTGCAGGACAACTGTCCCGTACTGAAAACATGATTACAGTACGGGACAGTAGTTCCATGGAGAGGCAGGGACTCCTAGCGTCGTACATAACTATGATGCTAGGAGCTCGGCTCCCTGCAGTGTGGTCGGTCCGGGACTTGCGGCCGAAATACGTTCCGTCCATTACGGACGTAATGTGCTCGTGTGAATCCAACCTTAGACTCTGCTGACCAGAGTGGTGACGGACTTGAGGTAGCTGATTTACCTGCACGCTTGATGCAGAAAGTCTTTAGCTGCCTTTGGGGAATTGCTTGTATAGCAATTCCATAAACCATCACTATGGGAATTGCTCAAGTATTGATTCCTTGACATACGCCATTTTAATGTGCAATATGTTGTACTCACTTTGTGCCACTGAAAACAAATAAGCCAAATTTATACATAAACGTAAACTGCTGTTCGGTCACACTGCAGGGCTCAGAAGGGAGGGAGCGCCATTTGGGGTTTTATGTGTGGCTTTTGCTTGGCAGGAGTTCTGTTTGGGGTTTTACTGGTTTTTCAGTTGATAATGTGGGGGCATATGTAAGCTGCAAAGAGTGCATCAGGGTATAATAAGAGGGTATAATAATGCGGTAAATAAATAATAATTCATAGATATGTGGCAAGTGTCGCAAATGATAAATGGTACACAATCTTATCCCTCTTTTGGAACACTGCACCTTTTGTGTTGCCATATTCTGATCCATAACTTTTTAATTTTTTTGTTTGAAGGAGCTGTGCTAGGGCTTATTTTTTGCGGGACATTCTGTAGTTTTCATTGGTTCCATTTTGGTGTATATGTGACTTTTTGATCACTTTTTGTTCCTTTTTTTGTAAAGCAAGGTGACCAAAAAAACAGCAATTCTGGTATTGTTATTTATTCTTTTTATTACAGTATTCACCTTGAACTATACAATACATATCAATGTTATTCTGTGGGTCGATATGATTATGGCGATACCATTATGTTTTGCAGCATTAGCACAATAAAATCACTTTTTTTTAATTTTTTTTAACAATCATTTATTTTTTTGTCACCATATTCTAAGAGCCATAACTTTTTTATTTTTTCGTTAAGAAAACTATGTATGGGCTTGTTTTCTTTGTAGGACGGTCTGTAGTATATATTGGTGCTACTTTGGGGTACATGCAACTTTTTCATCATTCCTTTATTATTTTGCAAGGCAAGGTGACCAAAAACTCGCAATTCTTGTATAGCCTTTTGTTTATTTTTTTATGTTGATAAATATTGTGATAGTTTTATAGTTTGGGTTGTTACGGACATGCCTAATATGTATACTTTTATTAATGTTTTCATTTTTATCCTATAATAAAAGTCTTATTATGGGAAAAAAGCAATAAACATTTTGATTAACTGTCTTTTTTTAGTCCCACTAGGGGACTTGAAGACTTGAAGGCCTGCACCTCTGATCACAGTTCTAATACATTGCACAACCTATGTAAAGCAATTAATTAGAACTGACAGTTTTACACTGTCAGCAAGCCTATTAGGCTATGCCTCTGGCGAGGCCTAATAGGCTTTCATACTTGGCAGACCAGGAGGCCATTGTTAGGTCTCCAGTTACCATAGCAATCATCGGCAACTCTGTGATCGTGTTACAGAGGTACTGATTGGCTACAAACCACTTAGATGCTGCAATCGCTATTGACCGCAGCATCTAAGGGGCTAACCCGAGCCTGCAATATCACGTAAGTTGCATGTTGTTAAGGGGTTAAAAATAAAAGCGGATGCTTCACCATAAAGAAAAAAAAATAGCTTGAGTGCTCCTTTAAAACTAGACCAGGCAGTCAGAAGATGTGCCAAATTTATAACAGTGGCGCATGATGTGTGATAGAGTTTGTGCCTCTTGCTTATTATGTAAGACACTGATCTCTTCTTTGCACCACCTCTTGGTTGTCTTACTTTAGACCGATATTCTGTGCAAAATTTTGCTGCAATTTTAGGACTCCAAGCCACGTCCCTTTTCTACACACTTTTCAAATATCATAGTTGACTACGTTATTGTTTCTTAGAGAAAAACTGAAACTTTACAGAGCGGAAACAGACTGGAACAAACTGAAACTGAAATATTACTATTGAAATCAACTGCAATGCAAACAGAAGCTATAGTTTCCGTTTGGCTTTCCGTTCATCGGTTCATTTGAAGGAAAGGTTAAATGTAACGGTATCCAAAAGCTGATGTGAACAGGCCCTTAGGCTTTTTAATCCTTGAATCTCCTTTAGTAGAGTTTTAGTTTATGTACATGTCCTCAGTCCATCTGTTACACTGTGTGTGTCTAGCACAATAATATTTTCCAGATTCTTCAGGTTTCACTCCAGTGAGTTTAAGATAAACTTCTCCTTTATTTGTGTCTCTTGATAGAGTTATACGTCCCTGGACAGACTGGCCATAATATATGCTATTCTCAAAAAGTTTACTCCCTAACCACTCCAGACCTTTCCCTTCAGGTTGTCTGACCCAGTTCACACCATACATGTTAGTGCTGTCAGTGAGGGAGGCCCCGGTCACTTTACAGGTCAGGTCCAGAGTCTCTGTTGGTTTCACTGTCCCAGGACCAGACTCCATCATAGAGATTTGTGAAGTGACATCTATAAATATACAAATAAATACACAACGATATATAAATAACATATTACATCTTATAAATATAATATAATTAATAATGGATTGTTTAATATATATCCAGACTCACATTGTAGGGACAATACAACACAGAGGAACCATAGGAAATTCTTCATGTCTGGTCTGAGCAGTTAGTGAAACTCAGCTTAGGATCTGTGTGTGATGATTCTGCCCAGTGAATATTTCCTGATGTCTTTTCTCTATTTATATGATAAGTCATCTGAATATATTTACATACTCAACAAATAAAACCAATGATAGTCCGTGCAATCTTCTCTTATACTATGAGTGCACAACATCGATCACATTGTACTGAAGGTATTACATGTCACAGTGTCCAACCTTTAACGCCACTTCATTTTTAGGTCCAACATTCAGGGTGATTAATTTCCTATCTCCTTTTTATCTTAACCCCTTCCCTCTTTAGCCACTTTTGACCTTCCTGACAGAGCCTTATTTTTCAAATCTGACATGTTTCACTTTATGTGGTAATAACTACGGAATGCTTTCATCTATCCAAGCGATTCTGAGATTGTTTTCTCGTGACACATTGCACTTTAAGTTACTGGCAAAATTTGCTCAATATGTTCAGTATTTAATTGTGAAAAACACCAAAATTTAGCGAAAAATTGCAAAAATGTGCATTTTTCTCAATTTAAATGTATCTACTTGTAAGACAGGCAGTTATAATACACAAAGTTCTTGCTAATTAACATCCCCCATATGTATACTTTAGATTGGCATCGTTTTTTGAACATCCTTTTATTTTTCTATGACATCACAAGGCTTAGAACTTTAGCAGCAATTTCTCACATTTTCAAGAAAATTTCAAAAGGCTATTTTTAAAGGGGCCAGTTCAGTTGTGAAGTTGCTTTGAGGGCCTTATATATTAGAAACCCCCAAAAAGTCACCCCATTTTAAAAACTTCACCCCTCAAAGTATTCAAAACAGCATTTAGAAAATGTCTTAACCCTTTACACATTTCACAGAAATTAAAGCAATGTAGAGGTGAAATTTACAAATTTCATATTTTTTTGCAGAAATACATTTTGAATACAATTTTTTTTATAACACAGAAGGTTTTACCAGAGAAATGAAACTCAATATTTGTTGCCCAGTTTCTGCAGTTTTAGGAAATATCCCACATGTGGCCGTAGCGTGCTAATGGACTGAAGCACCGGCCTCAGAAGCAAAGGAGCACCTAGTGGATTTTGGGGCCTTATTATTGTTAGAATATATTTTAGGCACCATGTCAGGTTTGAAGGGCTCTTGCGGTGCCAAAACAGTGAAAATCACCCAAAAGTGACCCCCATCTGGGAAACTACACACCTCAAGGAAATTATCTAGGGGTGTAGTGAGCATTTTGACGGCACAGGTTTTTTGCATAAATTATTGGAAGTAGGCCCTGAAAATGACAATCTAAATTTTTTCAAAGAAAATGTAGGTTTAGCTAATTTTTTATCATTTCCACAAGGACTGAAGGAGAAAAAGCACCGCAAAATTTGTAAAGCAATTTCTCCCGAGTAAAACAATACCCCACATGTGGTAATAAACGGTTGTTTGGAGACACGGCGTGGCTGAGAAGGAAAAGAGCGCTATTTGGCTTTTGGAGTTCACATTTAGCAGGAATGGTTTGCGGAGGCCATGTCACATTTACAAAGCCCCTGAGGGGACAAAACAGTGGAAATCCCCCACAAGTGACCCCATTTTGGAAACTACACCCATTGAGGAAATTATCTAGGGGTATAGTGAGTGTTTTGACCCCACAGGTTTTTTGCATAAATTATTGGAAGTAGGCCCTGAAAATGACAATCTAAATTTTTTCAAAGAAAATGTAGGTTTTGCTAATTTTTTCTCATTTCCACAAGGACTGAAGGAGAAAAAGCACCGTAAAATTTGTAAAGCAATTTCTGCAGAGTAAAACAATACCCCACATGTGGTAATAACCGGCTGTTTGAACACACAGCGAGGCTTAGAAGGGAAAAAGCGCTATTTGGCTTTTGGAGATCACATTTAGCAGGAATGATTTGCGGAGGCCATGTCACATTTGCAAAGCCCCTGAGGGGACAAAACAATGAAAACGCCCAAAAAGTGACTCCATTTAGGAAACTACACCTCTTGAGGAATTCATCTAGGGGTGTAGTGAGCGTTTTGACCCCACAGATGTTTCATAGAACTTATTAGAATTGGGCAGTGAAAATAAAAACAATCCTTTTTCTTTAATAAGACGTAGCTTTAGCGCAGATGTTTTCATTTTCTCAACAAATAAAGGAATAAAAGAAACCAACATTTGTAAAGCAATTTCTCCCGAGTACGGCAATACCCCATATGTGGTCATAAACTGCTGTTTGGGCAAACGGCAGGGCTCAGAAGGGAAGGACAGCCATTTGGAATGCAGATGTTGCTGGATTGGTTTCTGGGCGCCTGTGGGCCCTAAACAGTGGAAACCCCCCAGAAGTGATCCCATTTTGGAAACTACACCCCTCAATGCATTTACCAAGGGGTGTAGTAAGCATTTTAACCCTGCAGGTGTTTTGTAGGGTTGTGCCCGGCTTGTGCCACCATAACAAGACAGCTCTCTAATTATCATGCAGTGTTTCCCGGTTTTAAAAACACCCTACATGTGACCCTAATCTTTTGCCTGGACATATGACAGGGCTCAGGAGTGAAGAGTACCATGCGGAGTGGAGGCCTAATTTGGCGATTTACAAAGTATTGGTTCACAATTGCAGAGGCTCAGATGTGAAATAATAAAAAGAAACCCCTGAGAAGTAACCCCATTATGGAAACTGCACCCCTCAAGGCATTTATTAAGGGGTGTAGTGAGCATTTTCACCCCACAGGTCTTTTCCATAAATGAATGCACTGCGGATGGTGCAAATTAAAAATTTATATTTTTCCCTACATATGCCATTCAGTGGCAAATATGTCATGCCAAGCTTATGACGCTGGAGACACACACCCCAAAAATTGTTAAAAGGGTTCTCCCGGGTATGACGATGCCATATATGTTGAAGGAAACTGCTGTTTTGGCACGCTGTAGGGTTCAGAGCCGAGGGAGCACCATTTGGCTTTTGGAGAGCGGATTTTGCTTGGTACTATATTTGTTTGAGTATTGCTGCTGTTTCCATTTATAATGTGGGGGTACATGTAAGCGGAGCGGAGTATATAAGGGGCATAGTCAGGTGGTATAATAATGGGGTAAAAAAAAAAAAAAATAATAATCCATAGATGTGTGTTACGCTGTGAAGCAATCCTTTCTGCACAGGCCAGTGTCGCACTGATAAATGGTGTCATTTCTTGTCCCCCTTTTGGTCCACACTCCGCGCCTTTGTAGTTTGGGGAATTTTGCTGGGAAAGTGTTGTCCTGGTATAATACGGGCACCGTCGCTTCCAGCGGATATGTTTGGGCTCTCCCCTTCCTTGTTCCCTAATTTTAGGTCCTTGATAAATCGCCTCTTGAAACAGAAGAAATGTTCCCCTCGGGCACAACTGCATATTTTTTTATTTCCTGACTTATTGGAAATAATATAACTAATTTTATTTTTCATAGACGTAGCGGTATGAGGGCTGGTTTGTTGCGGGACGAGCTGTAGTTATTATTGGTACCATTTTGGGGTACATGCGATTTTATGATCACCTTTTATCCTATTTTTTGGGATGCCAGGTAAACAAAAAACGCAATTTTTGCACAGCTTTTTTCGTTTTTTTTATACAGCGTTCACCATGCGTTATAAATTACATGTTAACTTTATTCTGCGGGTCAGTCCGATTCCGGCGATACCTAATTTATAGCACTTTTTTATGTTTTACAACTTTTTGCACAATAAAATTACTTTTGTAAAAAGAATGTATTTTTTCTGTCGCCAAGTTGTGAGAGCCATAACTTTTTAATTTTTTTGTCGACGGAGGTGTATGAGGGCTTGTTTTTTGCGGGACGAGCTATAGTTTTTATAGGTACCATTTTTGGATACGTGCGACTTTTTCATCACTTTTTATTCTAATATTTGTAGGGCAGAGTGACCAAAAAACAGAAACTCTGGTAAAGTTTTTTACGTTTTATTTTTACGCTGTTCACCGCGTGCAATAAATAATATCATATTTTGATACCTCAGGTCGTTACGGTCGTGGCGATACCAAATACGTATGTTTTATTATTATTTTTCAATAATAAAGGACTTGATAAGAGTAAAAGGGGGATTGTGTTTTAGTTGATTACTTGAAACTTTTATTGTTTTCAAACTTTTATTTTTTGCACTTTTTTTTACACTTTTTTATACTTTTTTTACACTTTTTCTCAAGTCCCACTAGGGGACTTGAAGGTTCAACGGTTAGATTTTTTTTTTCTAATACATTGCACTACCTATGTAGTGCAATGTATTAGATCTGTCAGTCATTCACTGACAGCAAGACGATTAGGCTTCGCCTCCCGGCGGGGCCTAAATCGGCTTCCGTAATGGCAGAGCAGGTGACCATTGTGTGTCCTGTTGCCATAACAGCAGTTGCCAGTCCTGATTGCCTGTCAGGGTTGGCGATCTGCTAGTAACCGCTACGATGCAGCAATCGCTTTCGATTGCTGCATCGAAGGGGTTAATGGCAGGGATCGGAGCTAGCTCCGGTTCCTGCCGTTACAGGTGGATGTCAGCTGTACAGTACAGCTGACTTCCACCGCTGATGACGCCGGATCAGCTCCTGACCCTGCGCCATCTTGCCGGCAGCTACGGAAGCCGATTAGGCTCCGCCGCCGGGCGGATCTTGACCGGCTTCGGTGCTAGGCAGACCGGGAGGCCAGTATTAGGCCAGTATTTGGGGTTCCGATGTGCTGCAAAGTGCACGATCGCGTTTGAGCGCTGCACTTAAGGGGTTAATGGCGGGGATCGAAGCTAATTTCGGTCCCCGCCATTAGGCCTCATTTACACGAGCATAATATACGCGCGTGCGACGCACGTGCTTTTCACGCGTGTCGTACGCACCTATATTACTCTATGGGGCAGTGCAGACGATGTGTGAATTTTGCGCAGCGCGAGTGTGTTGCGTAAAACTCACGACATGTTCTATAATCGTGCGTTTTTCGCGCATCACGCACCCATTGAAGTCAATGGGTGCGTGAAAACCACGAAGGTCGCACGGAAGCACTTCCGTGCGAACTGCGTGATTCGCGCAAGAGCTGCCAAACTCTGAATGTAAACAGAAAAGCACCACGTGCTTTTCTGTTTACAAACATCCAAATGGAGTGTCTTAGAGATGAGCGAACCAAACTTCACCGGGTTCGGCCGAACTCGTTTTGTCCGAACCCGGCAAAAAATGTTGCGGTACGCGACGTCAGGAGACAGTCACTGTCCAGGGTGCTGAATTAGTTAAACTGGTTCAGCACCCTGCACAGTGACTTACGATCGCAATATACATGAACGTGTAAATAAAAAAAAAAAAAGAAGTTCTGACTTACCGATAACTCCCGGCTTCTTCCTCCAGTCTGACCTCCCGGGATAACAATTCAGTCCAAGTGACAGCTGCAGCCAATCACAAGCCAAGCACAGGCTGCAGCGGTCACATGGACTGCCGCGTCATCCAGGGAGGTGGGGCCGGATGTCAAGAGAGGCGCGTCACCAAGGACGCGTCACCAAGGCAACGGCCGGGATTTTCTCGGTAAGTACGAACCTCTTTTTTTTTTAACAGGTTGCTAGATATGGTGATCGGAATTAAATGTTGAGGGTGCTGAAAGAGTTACTGCCGATCAGTTAACTCTTTCAGCACCCTGGACAGTGACTGACGTCGACTAGCCTCATCTCTATGATGGCGGCTGCGCGAAAATCACGCAGCCGCGCATCATACACGGATGACACACGGAGCTGTCAAGTGCCTTTTGCGCACGCAAAACGCTGCGTTTTTTTGCGTGCGCAAAACGCACACGCTCGTGTAAATCAGGCCTTACAGCCGGATGTCAGCTGTCAGATACAGCTGAGATCCGGAGATTATGGCACCGACTCAGCTTCTGAGCCGGTGCCAAACATTTGCCGTAAATATACGACATTTTGCGGGAAGCACAGGCTTTCCATGACGTATATTTACGGCAAATATCGGGAAGGGGTTAATATATCTTTTTAGTGGTCAAAGTAAAAAAAAAATTCAAATACAGTAGCTTCAAAACCCATAATTTAACTAATCAAAATGATAAAACTCTGGCTGCCTACCGTCCCCACTAAGATAATTTACTGTATAGTTCTTAAAGTGTAGCTAAACGTTTGACAAACTTCTGACATAGTCATAGTGACATGTCAGAAGTTAGGATTGTTGGGGTCCGAGCACTGAGACCCCCACAAATCGCTAGAACGAAGCAGCTGAAGCGCTCGTGTGAGCGCTCAGCCGCTTCGTGTCTGTTCGGCTTTTTCCGGAAATAAATGTATCGGAGTACGGACTCAATAGAAAGTCTATGAGCCTGTACACGATACATTTATTTCCGGAAAAAGCCGAACAGAGACGAAGCGGCTGATCGCTCTCACGAGCACTTCTGCTGCTTCGTATTAGAGATTGGTGGGGGTCTCAGTGCTCGGACCCCCACCAATCCAAACTTCACTATGACGTGTCAGAAGTTTGTCAAACGTTTAGCTACACTTTAAAGGAGTATTTCCAGGATCATAAACCAGGCTTGTTGTATCCCATTTGTAAAAAAAAGTGTTTGCAAATATAATCACTTATTTAAAATAAACTGTTTAGCCACCATAACCCCCCGAAATACCTCTTGTTAATCTGATCTTAATACTTTGTAGCTCATAGAAAACGTCCTCCAGTAGTTCCAGCTTTCCTAGGTCAAGCATGCGCAGTAGGACATCGCTAGTTTCCCATAACGTTGCTTTTGCTCTCATTCTTAATTGTTTAAAAGAAAAATGCCAGAATTGCATTCTTTTAGTTACTTTGCCCTCCAGACAAATAAATAAAAAGTGATTGAATAGTCGCTTCTACCCCAAAATGGTACCGAAAAAAACTAAGGTTTGTCTCACAAAAAATAAGCACACTGCTCAGTTGATGAAAAACAAAAAAAAAAAAGCTTTAACTCTTACAAAATGAATTTAAAAAAAAAGACATTTGTCCAATTTTAAAATTAACTTTCAGAAGTCGGAGGCGATGACATTAAATATTCCACAGGATCAGCGGAGGGTTTTGGGGGTGTCAATTTTCCTTTTAGGTGGACAGGTGACTCGATTAAATATCTGGGTATCAGACTACCGAGTTGTGTAGAACGGACATTTCAACTTAACTTTCCACCGCTTCTGCAGGCGTTGAGGGGTGATTTGGCCCGGTGGACAAAGGTAACTTTCTCGTGGTTTGGACGAGTGGGCATCATCAAGATGAATGTTCTACCCAGGCTCTTATACTCGCTGCAGGCACTGCCAATTAAGATACCCTCTTCCTTTTTTAAAAAGGTATATCAATATCTTACTTCATTTGTGTGGGCCAACGAACACCCTAGACTTCAGAGGAGGATCCTGGTCCGAGCCAAGCGTCATGGGGGGATTGGGCTGCCTGATGTGGAGCAATATTACCATGCCATTCATTTGGCTAGAGTGGTGGATTGGTGCCGCCATGAACCCTTTAAGGATTGGATAGCGGTGGAACAAGGTTTTACAGACCTCCCATTGAAATGCCTACCTTGGATGGCTGTGATTCATTGGAGGTCACTAAGTGATCATCCTACCATATATCCAACTTTACAGGTGTTTCGAAAGGTGCGGAGTAGAGAGGGAATTTCACGAATATTATCACCCCTCACACCGGTTTTGGGTAACCCGGAATTTGGCCCAGGTCTGTCAGATCAGACCTTCAAGATATGGGTACAGCAGGGGCATTTTAGAGTAAGTCATTTTTATAGGGGCAACACTTGGCTGCGTGGAGGAGAGCTTTCCCAGCCAGAGGGTCTCCCGGAAGCGTCCCAATGGCAGACGTTACAATTGACTCATTACTTATCACGACTGCCTACACTGGCTTCCTATGACCGAGCACTAACTCCCTTTAAAACTTTGTGTTCTCAAACGGGGCATGTGAGACGGGCCCTGTCTAGTCTTTACTGCGTGCTGCTCACTCCTGCTGAGGATTTCATCCCACCATATATTACGAAATGGGAAAGAGATCTTCAGATTACTCTAACACAAGGGCAGAGGGAAAAGATCATGCTCCTCACACATAAGGCGTCTATTAGTAACGCCTATCAGGAAACCAGTTTTAAAATACTATCCCGTTGGTACATAGTCCCACATGTGCTACATAAAATGTTCCCGGATGTTTCTCCTCTATGTTGGAGATGTGGCAGGGAAGAAGGAACGCTTTTACATATATTCTGGACCTATGAGAGCCTTCGCCCCTATTGGTCAGAGGTTCAAGATATCATTCTTGAGATCACGGGAATCTCGCTGGGAGATGATCCGGCATGGATTTTGCTGCACCACCACGACATACCTGTGGGGTGCTACAGGAAGATGTTAGTGAGACATTTGTTGAACGCAGCTAAGGCTTGTATTCCGGTGGGTTGGAGATCCTCTGAGCCTCCTGTGACTAGACAATGGCTGGAGCGAATTCACGAAATTCAGAGAATGGAGGAGTTGCTCTATTCCGCACCCGAACGGGCAACGCAGTTTCAGAAAACCTGGTTCTATTGGTTTGCCTTCTGCAAATCGGACAGATACAAGAGGGTCATGGGTGAACTGATTAGTGGGGAACCGGGGAGCTCTTGAGTTCTCTCTTGTCTTTGATGTTCTGTGGGGGGGGGGGGAGAGTGATGGGAGAACATCTCCCTTTCTCCCTCTTAAGACTTTCTCTACACCCCCCCCTTCCCTTCCTTTTTTCCTTTTACCCTGTCTACCCTTCGTTTACTTCCCTCTTTGGATCAATCGTTTACTAATAATTGATTGAGATGTGGGTGATGGAAGGTCGGATGAGGGCGTAATGCTAGTATTCATGTCTCTCTATACTAATGTTTGCTGTGTATCGATGGTACTATGTTGGGAGGACCTTAATTGCATATTTACTTATTGTTATTGAAATAAAGGTTGAAATGATCTGGCCTTATGGGCTTTTTCTGTACCCATGTCACCCCTTTTCTTTTTTCTGTATCCCCATTTCCTTTCTTGAAAATAACAATTTGAAATACAAAATAAATAAAAAATAGATTTTATTGTGCAAAAGTTGTAAAACATAAAAACTAGATAAATTTCGTATCGACCTGCAGAATACAATTAACATGTTACTTATACTGCACAGTGAATGTGGGGAAAAAAACAACACAAATTGGTGCTTTTTCGTCACTTTGCCTCGAAAAATGTTTTCATAAAAAGGATCAAAAAGTTGCATGTACCCCAAAATGGTACTAATAAAAACCACAGCTAGTCCTGCAATAACAAGCCCTCATACGACTACGTCGACAGAAAAATTAAAAGTTACAGCTCTCAAAATGTGGTCATGAAAAAACATTGTGATGTGCAGGCCTCAGAGAAAATTTGTTTAGTTACAAGAGGTGGTTATCGAGGCCCTAATGTTTAGATAACCATGAATGGTAGGGCCCAAGCACATTTGTAGAAGTGAGGCGTCCATATTATACCAGGGCCACACTTTCCAAGCGAAGTCCCCCAGACTGCAAAAAACGTAACGGAAAAACTTGCAAAGTATGTTTCTAAAGAGGGATAAGAATGGATACCATTTATCAGTGCAACACCTGCCCTGAAAGTAATATACCTAAATGGAGAACACCTAGAGGATCCCTAAAATACTCTTTGTAAGTATGCATTTCACTTAATGTATAATGTGTCTCGTGAACCGGGCACAACAGCCCATAGTAAACATGGTGGTAACGGTGAAACCCGCTGATTTGAAGCAAAACCTAAAGATTGGAGTCTGACACACCAAAGATGAATTAAAACAATGTAAATTTATTAGATCAATTTAAAAAAATTACAAAACACTTTAAAAGCAGGGATGATTACCACAGTGCGGAAAGACAACCAGATCATACAAAGAAGTATATATATTTAAATATAATGCTGTGTAAACAAAGAATGATAAAGCTATAGCACATTGCACTTGTTATGATCTGGGTGTGGAAGTAATAAATTTGAAGAGCCATATGTATAGAGTCTATATGCACCTATCAGTGCACTATATATCTGCACATATTGAACAAGGAGGGTGAGTGAATAAATAGATGGGAAAACAAACCACAATAAAGAATTATAATTGAAAATAGTAGTGACTACACGCTATCGAAGAAAACAATATATTTTATTATTAATTAAAAAGTGAAAAATCAAAGAAACCAATACTAACTGTGTAAGACGACAGAAAAATAGTCGCTAAAGGGTGAATAAGATACGATTGTGTACATTAAAAAAAACCTGTGTGTAAAAATATATATATATAAAAATATATATAAAAGATTAATTATGAAAAGAGTGAATCCAACTGTGAAAAAATTATGAAATGCATAAAGATATCTTTAATAAAAAGAAAAATACACTATTCAATATTGTAATGGAAAGTGTATGTGGTGCAAAAATTACATGTACTGAAATTCAAGTGATAAATAGCATGCTGGGACAATATGCAGGTGATGCTGAAGTGTACACACCTACACACGTACATGCCTCTATATGTTACATTTGCTTAAAAAAATATATATACACTACCTTTGAAAAGTTTGGGGTCACCCAGACAATTTTGTGTTTTCCATGAAAACTCACACTTATATTTATCAAATGAGTTGCAAAATGACTAGAAAATATAGTCAAGACATTGACAAGGTTAGAAATAATGATTTTTATTTGAAATAATAATTTTCTCCTTCAAACTTTGCTTTCGTCAAAGAATGCTCCATTTGCAGCAATTACAGCATTGCAGACCTTTGGCATTCTAGCTGTTAATTTGCTGAGGTAATCGGGAGAAATTTCACCCCATGCTTCCAGAAGCCCCTCCCACAAGTTGGATTGGCTTGATGGGCACTTCTTGCATACCATACGGTCAAGCTGCTCCCACAACAGCTCTATGGAGTTGAGATCTGGTGACTGCGCTGGCCACTCTATTACAGATAGAATACCAGCTGCCTGCTTCTTCCCTAAATAGTTCTTGCATAATTTGGAGGTGTGCTTTGGGTCATTGTCCTGTTGTAGGATGAAATTGGCTCCAATGAAGCGCTGTCCACAGGGTATGGCATGGGGTTGCAAAATGGAGTGATATCCTTCCTTATTCAAAATCCCTTTTACCTTGTACAAATCTCCCACTTTACCAGCACCAAAGCAACCCCAGACCATCACATTACCTCCACCATGCTTGACAGATGGCGTCAGGCACTCTTCCAGCATCTTTTCAGTTGTTCTGCGTCTCACAAATGTTCTTCTGTGTGATCCAAACACCTCAAACTTCGATTCGTCTGTCCATAACACTTTTTTCCAATCTTCCTCTGTCCAATGTCTGTGTGCTTTTGCCCATATTAATCTTTTCCTTTTATTAGCCAGTCTCAGATATGGCTTTTTCTTTGCCACTCTGCCCTGAAGGCCAGCATCCCGGAGTCGCCTCTTCACTGTAGACGTTGACACTGGCGTTTTGTGGGTTCTATTTAATGAAGCTGCCAGTTGAGGACCTGTGAGGCGTCTATTTCTCAAACTAGAGACTCTAATGTACTTGTCTTGTTGCTCAGTTGTGCAGCGGGACCCCTCACTTCTCTTTCTACTCTGGTTGGAGCCTGTTTGTGCTGTCCTCTGAAGGGAGTAGTACACACCGTTGTAGGAAATCTTCAGTTTCTTGGCAATTTCTCGCATGGAATAGCATTCATTTATAAAAACAAGAATAGACTGTCGAGTTTCGCATGAAAGCTCTCTTTTTCTAGCCATTTTGAGAGTTTAATCGAACCCACAAATGTAATGCTCCAGATTCTCAACTAGCTCAAAGGAAGGTCAGTTTTATAGCTCCTCTAAACAGCAAAACTGCTTACAGCGGTGCTAACATAATTGCACATAGGTTTTCAAGTGGTTTCTAATCATCCATTAGCCTTCTAACACAGTTAGCAAACACAATGTACCATTCGAACACTGGAGTGATGGTTGCTGGAAATGGGCCTCTATACACCTATGTAGATATTGCATTAAAAACCAGACGTTTGTAGCTAGAATAGTCATTTAGCACATTAACAATGTATAGAGTGTATTTCTGATTAATTTAATGTTATCTTCATTGAAAAAAAACTGTGCTTTTCTTTCAAAAATAAGGAAATTTCTAAGTGACCCTAAACTTTTGAACAGTAGTTTATATATATAAATATAAAGTGCAAATTGCAAAATTCATAATATACCAAAAAGCATATATACATATATAATATAATATTAATAAAAAGTGACAAAAATTATTAAATAAAGAAGCACAAAACGAATGGATCCATCTATACGTTGTATCTGTATCCAAATAGCCACTGTAGGTAGGTCACATGAAGTGCATCCCCTAAATAAACTATTCATCAAATCGATCAGAATGAAGAAATATTACAGGCTCAGGAGGACATCAGTGTATTGGGTCAAAGCCAATTCACAAATAAATTGGAAGGCAATCTGCAGAAACTAAAAACTAATAGACATTAGAAAATGGCCTATGCTAGACCCATAAACAAACATCTTAAAAACAACACCATGAAAAATCCTGACACCCTCACAGGAAAGCTGCAAAACCCAGATTTTCATTCAAACCCTTGGGTTGTACTGTCTTCAATTTCCAAATCCATTTGGATTCTACTCTCAACAGTTTTTTCATCAATGACCCCCGCTCAGGTCAAGTTGCACATGATCAATGCCTTTAATTTGTAGATCTTTGGATGCACAATTATGATGCAGTAGAAAATGTCATGGCAAAGTTTTCAGAAGATCTATTTTGTCAAGAGGCGTACCTCTAGCTGACTCAATACTATTAACATGTTCCCTCGTCCTTGTTTTGAGTTCTCTTGTGGTGAGACCAATGTAGATTTTTTGGGCAGGGGCAATATGCATAATAGATTACTCGATTTGTATTGCAGTTAATGGGCCAAGTAATCTTGTATATTACTTGGCCAGATGAATCCACAAAATTATCACTACTAACAATGTTTGGGCAGGCTATGCATCTGCCACATGGGTGACAACCTCATTTCGGTTTGGATGCTCCAAAGATTGGTTTAATCATTTGGGGTTGGTGGTAGCTATGAACTAGCGTATCGCGAAGATTCCTTGCCCTCCTTGACGCTACCGCAGGTTTTGTAGATAAAATTTCAGCTAAAATACCATGAGTTTGTAAAATGGACCAGTGTTTAGACAGGCATTTCCGCATTCCAACCCATCTGTCGTGATAGGTGGTGACATACCTGATTTTAGTGTCGTCATTTTTCTTGATGGCAGGGTGAAGTAATTGGGTCCGTGTAGACCTGCATGCCCTCTCATATGCTTTGTTGATACATCTTCTAGTGTAGCCCCTATCAGAAAAACGTTGTTTAAGATTTATTGCCTTCTTTTCAAAACCCTCATCGGATGAACACATTAAACCAAAAAGAAAAATCTTGATATTATATAATATTGTTTTATCAAAATATGTTTATTAGTAGTTTATTACAAATAAATACAAAAAATACAAAAATAACCCCCCTCCCAAGTATATACTATAGACATATAAAATATAATAAAAAATATATGCCAGGTGTCATATGATACAATATCAAAAGTCATAGATAATAAATTATCAATAATAAGTCCTCACACAATAAAGCATGCACCCTAAAGGTAGATTAGAAAACATGTATATACATGCAATGGCAAAATCAGGGTGCTTAAAAGCTGGTGTTAAATGTCGCTACACTGACAGGTCACTCCAGTCACAAGGGTGTTAGTAATAGTGATAAAATGTGGAGCAAAAAAACAATCAGGAAAATGTTAACTACCAATAGTTATGGAGATAAACTATACCTGCAGAGGACATGATGAATATAAGATGGGACACCTGGACACCGAGCACCTCCAGGTCCAGGTGTCCCAATCTATTTTTGTATTTTTTGTATTTATGTGTAATAAACTACTAATAAACATATTTTGCTAAAACAATATTATATGATATCAAGATTTTTCTTTTTGGTTGAATGAATATGGATTATATGATATCTTGAGTATAATGAATTGGCAAAGAAAATATATATATATATAGGTTATTATAAATCGGATGAACACAGTCTCCTTATCCTTAAAAACTGTCCAACCGGGATAGAGCGGATCATATGTCTAGGGTGCGACGAGGAGGCATGCAGATATGAGTTGACTGACGTATCTTTCCTATATACATCTGTCTGAACACAGCCAATGTTGTCACGCTTGATTAGTACATCCAGGAAGTCAATGGCCATTTCATTGGTTTTCCAGGTCAATCGGATGTTAAGATCATTGCCATTTAGTTCATCCAAAAAAGAAGTAAATTCCTCTTGAATGCCCTGCCAGATTATAAAGATATCATCAATGAATCTGGTCCAAAGGACCACCTTATTCATGGATGATATCCGGTCAGACAAGAAAAGATCCCTCTCCCACAACCCCAGGAAAAGATTGGCGTATGAGGGTGCACAGTCTGTCCCCATCGCCGTTCCCTGGAGCTGTATATAGAAGGATCCGTTGAATGTAAAGAAATTGTGTGTGAGCACAAATTCCATAAAAATGAGGATAAACTGAGACATGGGTGGAGCAATATCAGTCATCCTCAAGAAATATGCCACTGCCTGGAGACCATCTTGGTGTCCCCCAGACGAAGGCTTCCGGGCCGAAACGCGCGTCGGGGCTGACACGGTGGCCTCTGTGATGGGTAAGAGACTCTCTTGGATATTCGAACAGATCTTTTATATATGGTATATACACTTCTTTGCCAAATTTATCTTCTATGGTTTTGGGTTAGTTCCTGTGTGCATCATGTAGAGTCTATACATGGTGTATCTATCATTATTTATATTTACCATTGAACTATTATATGTTCACTTACATTTGCCCATTGGAATTAGCCTTTAATATAGTCCATATATAATAGGCTGAGTGGGTTCTCTTACTCTTTCATGCTGTGATACAAATATGTCATACAAGTGCAATGTGCTATAGCTTTATCATTCTTTGTTTACACAGCATTATATTTAAATATATATACTTCTTTGTATGATCTGGTTGTCTTTCCGCACTGTGGTAATCATCTCTGCTTTTAAAGTGTTTTGTAATTTTTTTAAATTGATCTAATAAATTTACATTGTTTTAATTCATCTTTGGTGTGTCAGACTCCAATCTCTAGGTTTTGCTTTTCCTGCCCTGAAAGACCTGGCCTCTGCATAAAGGATTGCTTAAAAGTGTATCAAACATCCATGGATTATTAATTTGATATATATATATATATATATATATATATATATATATATATATATATATATATAAATATATATAATTTTTTTTAACAATCGTTTTTATTGAGGTACAGAGTATACAAATAACAATCCAAGTCACATACTGGATATCAAGTCTTGCAGATGACATGTGAACATTGTAAACAATACATTCATTACATGTATATACACAGAACTCTGTGCCCTCACTCCTTTTCAATTTTCCTCCATACTGATAGAACAAACAACCATTTACAACTGCGGATGTCCATAACATGTGTAGAAGAACATCCCCCCCCCCCTGTGCATCCTCACTCATCGCCCATCCTCTGAGGCACTAAATCAGAAATCCTTAACCTACCCAGTGTTCCACCTAAATTTTCTTTATTATACCAGGAAGTGTGTTAAAAAGTATTCATTAACCCGTTAGTGACCGACCCATAGTGTTTCTACGTCGGTCGCTAACGAGCTTTATTCCGATGCCATTGACTTTCTACGTCACTGCATCGGAATAAAGCAGCGCCGCCGGGGGGAGGTTTAGCTCCCTGCTCTCAGCTGCCAGAGGTAGCTGAGGGCTTGGAGCAGTAACTGGGGACCGCTGTTTGCGGTCCCCATACCGGCGAACTTGGATATTCAACGAATACCGGCGACCGCCGTTACAATGTATATGCCGATGTAAATTCGTTTTTTTATCTCCTCTCACCATATATGTTTGGTGAAAGGAGATAAAAAAAACTACTTGTTAAGCCCTCACTGCCACCGATTGTGTCCCCCCATCCCCCCGTGCCCTCCCCCCACCCCTAACTGCCGGGGGAAAAAGAAAAATGATGCACACATGCGCTGTCAGTGTAAGGGTATGTGCACACACACTAATTACGTCCGTAATTGACGGACGTATTTCGGCCGCAAGTAGTGGACCGAACACAGTGCAGGGAGCCGGGCTCCTAGCATCATACTTATGTACGATGCTAGGAGTCCCTGCCTCGCTGAAGGACAACTGTCCCGTACTGAAAACATGATTACAGTACGGGACAGTTGTCCTGCAGAGAGGCAGGGACTCCTAGCATCGTATATAACTATGATGCTAGGAGCCCGGCTCCCTGCACTGTGTTCGGTCCGGGACTTGCGGCCGAAATACATCCGTCAATTACGGACGTAATTAGTGTGTGTGCACATACCCTAAGGCAGCTATTCTGCCTGTAAATAGAAACTGATCAGGGACCCTTATAATTGGTCCCTGATCAGATGGTCACTGTGATATACCTATCACAGTGACCATAGTCCTATATTTTCAAAATACAGTACAGGATTTGTGCTCTTTCCCTCGCGCCTCTCACTGTGGTTGATCTGTGAGAGGAGAGAGAAAGATACTATACAAATCTTGTGCTGTATTATACTGTGAAATACACCACATATTTGCCAGTGTTCCTATATTACCTGTAATCACCAACCAGATTACTCATAATTACCCCAGTTTACCCGTAATCACCCCAGATTACCTGTAATCACCACAGATTACCCATAATCACCCCAGATTACCCGTAAATAACCCCAGATTACCCGTAATCGACCCCAGATTACCCGTAATTACTTGTTATCTCCATAATCCTTTTTTTTTTTCCTGCTGATTTACTTTTAGTTGCTGTTATTAACTGCGGTTACCATATTTTTTTTATTTTTTTCTGTTAGTGTTGTGTCTATATTATATATATATATATATATATATATATATATATATATATATATATATATATATATAAAAATACTAAAAAAATTAAAATACAAAAAATAAAAAAATTTACTTGTTAGTTTCGTGTTACAAAAAAATGAACCGCAGAAGCCGCAGAATGTTCTCTGCAGAGAAGGCATATGCCATGCTGTGGTCTAGCAGTTCCGGGAGCGGTACGGACACTGTGTCAGAAGCAGAACTTGGCTCAGAAAGCAACACAAGTTCTGCTTCTGCTACTGGACCCCTCAGCAATATGGCGGTGGACGCAGCTGTCACCGGTGAAGGGTCAGGAGCAGGGCCTAGTAACGCAGTCCCTCCCGCAATGTGGGATCCTGAAGTTTCTTTCTCCCCCCAAATTCCGCCATTTACAGCGACTCTAGGCATCAACACTGATGTCACATATTTTACCCCCTATAATTTTTTTAATTTGTTTATAGGCGATCAGGTCCTGGAACTCATTGTCCAGCAGACAAATTTATACGCCAGGCAATTTGTTACCCAGTTCTTACTATGCCAGAGGACGGATCCCCACAACCGTCTGTGAGATTAAACATTTTTTGGGAATTACACTAAACATGGGGATTGTAAAAAAAACCTTCTATCCGCTCCTACTGGGCTACCAGCGCTATCCATAGCACGCCTGTATTTGCTGTTGTCATGGCCCGAAAGCGCTATGAGACTCTAATGCGTTTCATGCACTTCTCAGACAACTCCCAAATCCCCCCAAGAAGTGACCCAGGCCATGATCGCCTCAACAAGTTAAGACCCCTCATCTCCCTCCTATCTGAGTCATTTCTAAATTTTGTACACCCCAGGCCAAAAAATAGCGGTAGACGAGTCCCTTATGTCCTTCAAGGGCCGTCTATCGTTTCACCAATACATCCCTTCCAAAAGAGTCCGATACGGTGTGAAACTTTATAAGGTGTGCGAGAGCACAACGGGCTACACCTGTGCCTTTTTTATATATGAGGGCAGGTACCGCCACCTTAATCCCCCAGGATGCCCAGAGGATGTTGCCATTAGTGGGAAAATTGTCTGGGAACTCATGGTGCCATTCCTACAGAAAGGGTACCATGTGTACACCGACAATTATTACACCAGTGTCCCCCTGTATAAGTCCCTCCATGCTGCTAATACAGGGGCCTGTGGGACGGTACGAAAAAATAGAGTCGGCTTCCCTCAACAACTGGTGTCCAGGCGACTAGTAAGGGGTGCGTCACTCTCATTTGCAAGTGACCAGTTGCTCGCTGTCAAATGGAGTGATAAAAAGGAGGTTTACATGCTGACCACCGTGCATGAAGACACCCCAGTGGCAGTGCAGTGTCCCAGATACACTGCAGCAATGTACTGTGATTTCTGACATTGTATGTAAAAAAATATGTGTTTAAAACTATTCCTTTAAGGCTGGGCTGAGGGGAGGAGTCAAGGCGGATCCCTTGTAGTTGTGAATCTGTTAGTTCTGAGAGAGCCAAGTAACGGTTGGAGTAAGGAGTAGTTCCTGTGTAGGGAGAAACCCTGCAGCTCTGAGGAGAAAATCCAGTTTAGAGATCTTGGATCAAACCTGGAGAAACACACACAAGTAATCCAGCTGTGTAATTACCACAGAGAGCAAATCCAGCTCATGAGAGAATCAAAAGAGGAAATTCAGAAGGAATCCTGCCTTGTCTCCTCACCTGCCAGCCTGCAGCCATTGCATCTGTACGCTGCCAAACCTGAAGTAAATGACCGTAAGTTACTATTTACAAGTTATTCAACCGTCTCCCGTGTATTCAATCTGCACCCACGTTACCAACAAGGGCACCCCAAATACCATCATACCGGGAGGCTGTACAACAGGGTGTGCCCCAGGGGGAAACTACAACTACCACCATCTACATTCACCATACAATGCAGACCCCCTATATTTCCCTGTAACGGCTCCACAGGGAGTGCTTGAAGCCCAGCCACCGTGTCCCTATACCGGCCTCGCACTACCCCATCACCACTGCCCCATTGCAGCAGTAAGAGAGAGGGGCGCTACCTCTGATAAGAGGAAACCGGTCTGCGTGGTGGACTATAATAAGTTCATGGGGGGAGTCGATCTATCTGACCAGGTCCTACAACCGTACCTGGTCAAGCGCAAAACTAGGGCCTGGTATAAAAAGGTAGCTCATCCAAATGGCCACTTACAATAGTTATGTGCTCTATAAGACCCAGGGAACGCTCAGTTTCCTCAAATATCAGGAGAAAATTATAGAGCACCTCCTGTTTGACTCCCCCGTACTTGGAGAATCCTTTGAGTCAGAGGATGTCAAAAGGCTCACTGAGCGCCACTTCCTTCACCCCGTCCCTGCCACTGAGAATAAGGAATACCCCCAAAGAAGATGCCGGGTGTGCAGTAAACACGGAAGGAGGAGGAATACCCGGTTTTACTGCCCCATGTGCCCTTCAAATCCAGGCCTGTGCAACTTCCCCTGTTTTGAGACCTATCACACCGTTTCTAATTATTGATATTATATATAATTTAGGGAACACCAAAAAGGGTGGGGTGGAGGATTCATTTTAGGGAGTCAATTTCATTTTATTCATATTTTTTGTTTCGCTTTTGGGCTTTCCAAGGGAGGGAGGAATTCTCACGGGGAGGTAGTAGAGTATTTATTTCAGACTGTAAAACTAATTTTCCCCTTTTTGATTTTTTTATACATTTCTTGGACAATTAAATCCTGGACATGATCACTCACAAATGAATACAGTTTATTGTGCAGGAGCCCACATCTGTCTATTCAGAACATGGACCTCACAAGTGTTCTGGAAATAAAAAAGAAATGTGGGCATTGCATTTATCTCCATTTCCTAAAAAACCTTTCCGTATTTGTATCTTTACATTTTTCCGCATCAATTTTATCCAGAACCATTAAGTGTTTTCTTGTGCTCTTTATTTCTGCCATTGTTGGTATTTGCGGATGCAACCAATTTCACAATATTCATTTTTTCGCCACTAAAAGAGCAATATGTATCCCCTTTTTTGGCATTAAACCATGCAATCTCACATCGGAGCCATGGGGGACATAATGAAATATATAATGAAGAGGTAAAAGAGGAATATTCTCCTCCCACACATCTGGAATTAGTTTCTGTACTTCCAACCATACTGACTGAATATGAGGGCAATGCCACAGACCATCCAAAAGATCTGCATTCAGCAAATCACATTTAGGACACTTCCTCAAATAATGTGCTGGTGCATCCTTATATGGAATATCAAAGGCATATGTGGCTTTATGTGCTATTCTTTATTGCATTTCTCTCCACTGTTCTTTAACAATGGACTTCCTCACTTTATCCAAGCCTTTAAGAATTTTATGTGTAACTTCTGTATCTTGCAAAGCCTTTTCCCAGTGTTTAAACCCTACCCGCACGAGTAAGTAACGGTACGTCGTTGCGGGAGGTTACTTCCCGCAAGAGGACGTACAGTTACTGAGTTGTCGCTGACAGTGTGAATCGGGAACCGGGAGGTCAGCTGTCGCCGGCAGCTGACACTCCACTATTGCCGGCCAGCAGTCCTTTGCCGCTGATTTAGGCGAATTAACCCCTTAAATTTAGCGATCGGTTGTAATCGCCGAATTTTAGGGGTTTCTAGCATATCGGCAGAACCCGGTCCGAAATCGCGGGGTTTGCCGATAGTTAGTATGGCAAATGGAAGCCAAACAATGGCTTCCGTGTCTGCCATGGACGGAAGCCCATCAAGACCAACCTTCGGCTGGTCCTGATAGGCTTCCTGTCAGAGTGACGGGAAGTCACAGTGTCCATTCCCGATGCACACTGTCGGCGACAAGGTGTGCATCGGGAACTGGGAGATCAGGTGTCCCCGACAGCTGACACTCCAGTGTTGCCGATCAGCGTCTCATCGCTGCTGATTTCGGCAATTAACCCGATAAATGTGGTGCTCGATTGCGATCACCACATTTAGGGGGTTTGTAGCACATCAGCAGCCCCCATGCAATTGTGGGGGCTGCTGATGCTTGTGATGGCATCCGGAGGCAAGGCAACGGCCACCGGGTCTGCCATGTATGGAGGCCTATGAGGACCAGCCTCTGGCTGGTCCTAGTGGAACCACTGTCAGACTGACTGTGACGTCAGACTGACAGTGGGAATACGTTACACTACCTAGGTAGTGTAATGTATTCTAGCAGCGATCAGAGCTGAAAGGTAAAAAAAAGAAAGTGTAAAAAGTTAAAAAAAAAGTTAATAAACAAGAAAATAAAGTGTAAAAAGTAAAAAAAATAATAAACATGTTTTATAAAAGTCTCAAAATAAAAGTTTTTGTTTTCCTATAATTAGTCATTTATTATAGGAAAAAAATGAAAACGTTAAAAAAAGTGCACATATTTGGTATCACCGTGTTCGTAACGACCCAAACTATGAAACTCTAATGTTATTTTTTCCGCACGGTGAACGCCGCAAACAAAATAAACGGAAAACTATGTCAGAATCGCTATTTTTTGGTCACCCCCCTCCCAAAATATAGAATAAAAAGTGATCAAAAAATCACATTTACCCCAAAACAGTAACAATAAAAACTACAATCCATCCCGCAAAAAACAATACGTAAAAACAATACATAAAAATAAAAAAGTTACGGCTCAGAATAGGGTGTCTCAGAAAATAAATTATTTTATAGAAACTTAATTTTATTGTGCAAACGCTGCAAAACGTAAAAAAACCTATACATATATGCTATCGCCGTAATCGTACCGACCGGCAGAATAAAGTAAAATTTAATTTATTGCTCACGGTGAAGGCTGTAAGAAATAAAGAATTTACACCGTGTTCCAAATTATTATGCACATTGGATTTAAGTGTCATAAACATTTAATTATTAGTTTTTCAATGAAACTCATGGAAGGTATTGTGTCTTAGGGTTCCTTGGATCATTGTAATCAATCTCAGACACCTGTGATAATTAGTTTGCCAGGTGTGCCCAATCAAAGGAAAACGACTTAAGCAGGACGTTCCACATTATTAAGTAGGCCACAGGTTTCAAGCAATATGGGAAAGAAAAAGGATCTCTCTGCTGCCAAAAAGCGTGAAATAGTGCAATACCTTGGACAAGGTATGAAAACATTGGATATTTCAAGAAAACTTAAGCGTGATCATCGTGCTGTGAAAAGATTTGTGGCTGATTCAGAGCACAGACGGGTTCGTTCAGATAAACGCATAATGAGGAAGGTTTCTGCCAGACAAATTAATAGGATTAGGAGAGCAGCTGCTAAAATGCCATTGTAAAGCAGCAAACAGGTATTTGAAGCCGCTGGTGCCTCTGGAGTCCCGCGAACCTCAAGGTGTAGGATCCTCCAGAGGTTTGCAAGTGTGCATAAAGCTATTATTCGGCCACCCCAAAACAATGCTCACAAGCAGAAACGGTTGCAGTGGGCTCAGAAATACATGAAGACTAATTTTCAATCCGTGTTGTTTACTGATGAGTGCTGTGCAACCCTGGATGGTCCAGATGGATGGAGTAGTGGATAGTTGGAGAATGGCCACCATGTCACAACAAGGCTGCAACATCAGGAAGGAGGTGGCAGAGTCATGTTTTGGGCTGGAATCATGGGAAGAGAGCTGGTAGGCCCCTTTAGGGTCCCTGACGGTGGGAAAATGACCTCTGCAAAGTATGTAGAGTTTATGACTGACCACTTTCTTCCGTGGTACAAAAAGAAGAACCGTGCCTTCCGTAGCAAAATTATCTTCATGCATGACAATGCACCATCTCATGCTGCAAAGAATACCTCTGTGTCATTGGCTGCTATGGGCATAAAAACAGAGAAACTCATGGTGTGGCCCCCATGTTCCCCTGACCTCAACCCTATTGAGAACCTTGGAGCATCCTCAAGCAAAATATCTATGAGGGTGGGAGGCAGTTCACATCAAAACAGAAGCTCTGGGAGGCTATTCTGACATCCTGCAAAGATATTCAAGCAGAAACTGTCCAAATACTCACAAATTCAATGGATGCAAGAATTGTGAAGGAGATATCAAAGAAGGGGTCCTATGTCAACATGTAACTTGGCCTGTTAAGTTTTTTTTTTATTGAAAGAGCTTTTGATTTCTGTAAATATGACCTCCTGATGCTGCAAATTCAACAAATTACCATTTTAGTTCTCTTTACAACCTTTAAAATGTTTTGATCTCTGTTGTGCATAATAATTTGAAACAGTGCATTTTGAGTTTTTTAGTTCTAAAAAAAATCTGTTATCATTAGGAGATTTGTTCAATAAAATTAGCATTATACTCCAACGGTTGATGGCTTGAAGATTATACTGACTGTCATTTTCATCGACTATTTAGGAAAATCAGTAAAAAATAACATTTGCATAATAATTTGGAATGCGGTGTATAGGGAAAAATTTTAATTTTTACTTTGCACCTGCCGCAGCGCAATCATTTATGGAAAAGACCTGTGGGGTGAAGATACTCACTACACCCCTTAATAAATGCTTTGAGGGGTGCAGTTTCCAAAGTGGGGGTCACTTCTCAGGGGTTTCTTTTATTACTTTACATCAGAGCCTCTGCAATTGCAAACCAATACTTTGTAAATTGCCAAATTAGGCTTCAATTTTACATGGTACTCTTTTACTCCTGAGCCTCGTCTAATGTCCAGGAAAAAGATTAGGGCCACACGTAGGGTGTTTCTAAAACCGGGAAACACAGCATAATAATAAGAGAGTGGACTTGTTATGGTGGCTCAAGCTGGGCACCACATATTGGCATATCTATGGAAAAAAAAATCAAATTTTCACTCTGCAACATCGCGTGCACACCAATTTCTACCAATCACCTGCGGGGCTAATATGCTCACTACACCCCATGGTGAATACCTTGAGGGGTGTTGTTTTTAAAATGGGGTCACTTCTGAGGGGATCCACTGTTTTGGTTCCACGGGTACTTTGCAAATGCGACATAGCGCCCAGAAACCAATCCAGCAAAATCTGTACTCCAAAAGCAAATGGCGCTCCTTCTCTTCTGAGCCCTACTCTGTGCCAAAACAGCAGTTTATGACCACATATGGGGTATTGCTGTACTCGGGAGAAATTGTTTTACAAATGTTGGGGTTCTTTTTTTCCCTTATTTGCTGCGAAAATGAAACATTTTGAGCTAATACCACGTTTTATTGAAGAAAAAGGATTTATTTTTATTTTCACTGCCCAATTCTAATAAAATCTATGAAACACCTGTGGGGTCAAAATGCTCACTAAACCTCTAGATGAATTCTTCAAGGGGTGTAGTTTTGTCACTTTAGGGGGGTTTCCACTGTAGTGGTTCCTTAGGGGCTTTGCAAAAGAGACATGGGGTCAAGAAACCAATCTGTGCTCCAAAAGCCAAATGGCGCTCCTTCCCTTCTGATCCTTGCCATGTGCCCAAACAGAAGTTTATGACCACATATGGGGTATTTACGTACTCCAGAGAAGTTGCTTTACAAATGTTGTTGTAATGACCGGGGGGTAGGGAAACGGACAAGTGAGCCCTAATCTACCCGCCACTCTGTCCCTGCCTACTTGCAACGACCCGCCCTAGGCGACGGGGTACAACTGGGCGGCGGTCCCTGCACTCAGTAAGTGCACGACAAACATACAAGGGAACACAAGCAAGGGAAAGGGGCAGTTGCCCACGGCAACACCGTGCGCATCCAGAGTGGTGAACGAGCCGAGTCAAGCCAGGAGTGTGCGAGGTACAAAACGAAGAGCAGAAGAGTAGTCGGTAAGCCAGGGTCTGTATGGAGCAGGATCAAAAATAGCAGGAGCTGTAGCTGGGCCAGGAAACAACACGAAAAAGAATCACAAGCACTGGAGGAACAGGAAAGGCAGGCTTAAATAGACCGAGGGCGGGAGCTAGCTGAGTCTGGCTAGGTTGCAATAGGCTCTCCCACTCCTAAGCCTGCCAGCTTGAGTGGTGGAAGGTGGAATCAGTATCAGGGATGTAGATTCAGGGGCTGACTGATTAATTAAGGGAGTTAACCCAGAAGCTGTGCCTGGCAGATCCTTTACAGTACCCCCCCTTTTATGAGGGGCCACCGGACCCTTTCTAAGTGGACCTGGCTTACTGGGGAAACGCAGGTGGAACCTCCTGACCAATACCCCAGCGTGAACATCCCGGGCGGGTACCCAAGTCCTCTCCTCGGGCCCGTAACCTCTCCAATGGACCAGGTACTGGAGGGAGCCTTGGACCATCTTGCTGTCCACAATCCTGGCCACCTCGAATTCCACCCCCTCAGGGGTGAGGACGGGAACAGGAGGTCTCCTCGAGGGAGCCAAGGACGGGGAGCAGCGTTTAAGGAGGGAGGCATGAAACACGTCGTGTATACGAAAAGACGGGGGTAACTCCAGCCGGAAGGAGACAGAATTGAGGACCTCAATGACCTTATACGGCCCAATAAACCGGGGAGCAAACTTCTTGGACGGAACCTTGAGACGCAAGTTCCTAGATGACAACCACACCAGATCCCTGACCATAAACAGGGGGTTAGCAGAACGTTTTCTATCAGCCTGAGTTTTCTGTACGCTCTGGGACGCCTCTAGGTTCTTCTGAACCTGGGTCCAGACTGTGCACAGTTCCTGATGAACGCCCTCTACCTCGGGATTGTTGGAACTACCAGGTGAAACGGAGGAGAACCGTGGATTAAACCCAAAATTACAGAAAAAGGGAGAGACCCCTGACGAGTTACTGACCCGGTTATTAAGGGAAAATTCGGCGAGGGGAATGAATGAGACCCAATCATATTGACAGTCAGAGACAAAACACCTTAAGTATTGTTCTAGAGATTGATTAGTCCTCTCCGTTTGGCCATTGGTTTCAGAATGGAAGGCAGAGGAGAAGGACAGATCAATCCCCAACTTCATACAGAAGGCTCTCCAAAACAATGAAACAAATTGTACCCCTCTGTCCGAAACAATATTGACAGGGACCCCATGGAGACGCAGGATGTGTTTGACAAACAGGGTAGCCAACGTCTTGGCGTTGGGTAGTTTCTTGAGGGGCACAAAGTGGCACATCTTACTGAAGCGGTCTACCACCACCCACACCACCGACTGGCCTTGGGATGGAGGCAAATCGGTGATAAAATCCATGGAGATATGTGTCCAAGGTCTCTGGGGAATGGGCAACGAACGCAGTAAGCCCGCTGGTCGGGACCTGGGAGTCTTGGACCTAGCACAAACCTCACAAGCGGCGACGTAGGCCTTAACGTCTTTAGGCAACCCAGGCCACCAATAATTTCTGGTAATGAGGTGTTTGGTACCCAGGATGCCTGGATGACCAGATAGAGCGGAATCATGATTTTCCCTAAGTACCCTTAGCCGGAATTGCAGGGGAACAAACAGCTTGTTCTCAGGAAGGTTCCCGGGAGCTGAACCTTGATCAGCAGCAATTTCAGAGACTAAATCAGAATCGATCGAGGAAATGATTATACCTGGAGGCAAAATACAAGCAGGATCTTCCTCCGAAGGAGGGCTGGCCATGAAGCTACGCGACAGTGCATCAGCCTTAATATTTTTAGACCCAGCCCTATAGGTAACCAAAAAATTGAATCTGGTAAAAAATAACGCCCATCGAGCTTGTCTCGGGTTTAGCCTCCGGGCAGATTCTAGGAAAACCAGATTCTTGTGGTCGGTAAGGACCGTTACCTGGTGTCTAGCCCCCTCCAGGAAGTGGCGCCACTCTTCAAATGCCCATTTAATGGCTAAGAGTTCGCGGTTGCCAATATCATAGTTACTCTCAGTTGGCGAAAACTTCCTGGAGAAGTAGGCACAAGGGCGGAGATGGGTGAGGGACCTGGTACCCTGGGACAAGACAGCCCCCACTCCCACCTCAGACGCGTCAACTTCCACGATAAATGGCTCCATTTGGTTGGGCTGAACCAGCACCGGGGCCGAGATAAAGCACTTCTTAAGGACCTCAAAAGCCTGGACAGCCTCAGGAGGCCAGTGGAGGAGATCAGCACCTTTGCGAGTGAGGTCCGTAAGAGGCTTAGCGATGACCGAGAAGTTAGCAATAAATCTCCTGTAATAATTAGCGAACCCCAAAAAACACTGTAATGCCTTCAGGGAGGCAGGTTGGACCCATTCCGCCACAGCCTGAACCTTGGCGGGGTCCATGCGGAATTCATGAGGAGTGAGGATTTGACCCAAAAATGGTATCTCCTGTACCCCAAACACACATTTTTCCGTTTTGGCAAACAGTTTGTTTTCCCGAAGGACCTGGAGCACCTTCCTGACATGCTCAATGTGGGAGGACCAGTCCTTGGAAAACACCAGTATGTCATCAAGGTACACTACAAGAAATATCCCCAGGTAATTTCTCAAAATCTCATTTATGAAATTCTGGAAGACCGCAGGGGCGTTACACAACCCAAAGGGCATGACGAGGTATTTGAAATGGCCTTCGGGCGTGTTAAACGCAGTCTTCCACTCATCCCCCTATTTGATGCGAATAAGGTTATACGCCCCCCGTAGATCCAATTTAGAGAACCATTGGGCCCCCTGAACCTGATTAAAGAGATCAGGAATCAAAGGAAGGGGATACTGGTTCCTTACCGTGACCTTATTCAGGCTACGGTAGTCAATGCATGGCCTAAGACCACCATCCTTCTTCCCCACGAAGAAGAAGCCAGCACCTACCGGAGAAGAAGAGGGACGAATGTAACCCTTGGCCAGGGATTCCTGGATATACTCTCTCATGGCTTCACGTTCGGGACAAGAAAGATTAAATATCCTACCCTTAGGAAGCTTAGCTCCTGGTACCAATTCGATAGCGCAATCGTATTCTCTATGAGGAGGTAACACTTCGGAGGCCTCCCTAGAGAAAACATCAGCGAAGTCCTGAAGAAACTCGGGTAGCGTATTCGCCTCCTCAGGGGGAGAAATAGAATTAACAGAAAAACATGACGTACAACATTCATTACCCCATTTGGTTAGCTACCCAGTATTCCAGTCAAATGTGGGATTATGCAACTGCAACCAGGGAAGGCCTAGAACCAAATCGTACGATAATCCCTGCATCAACAGTACAGAGCATTGCTCCAAATGCATGGAGCCAACAAGGAGTTCAAAAACAGGGGTATGCTGTGTAAAATAACCATTAGCAAGAGGAGTGGAGTCGATACCCACTACCGGGACAGGTTTAGGCAAATCAATCAGAGGCATAGCAAGAGACATAGCAAATTCCACAGACATAATATTAGTAGAGGACCCTGAATCCACGAAGGCACTGCCGGTAGCAGACCTACCACCAAAAGAGACCTGAAAGGGAAGCAAGATCTTAGTACGTTTCCTATTTACTGGAAATACCTGTGCGCCCAAGTGACCTCCCCGATGATCACTTAGGCGCGGAAGTTCTCTGGCTGCATTCTTACGCTTAGGACAGTTGTTCACTTGATGCTTGTCATCCCCACAGTAGAAGCAGAGACCATTCTTCCTGCGGAATTCTCTACGTTGTTGGGCGGACACGGAGGCTCCGAGTTGCATAGGTATCTCTGAGTCTTTTGGGGAGGAACGAAGCAACTGAACTTCGGGAGGCATCATGGGGGAGTCGGAGGAGAAAACACATAAACGTTCATGTTGTCGTTCCCTGAGACGTCGGTCAAGTCGTACCGCTAAAGCCATAGCCTGGTCTAGGGAGTCAGAAGAGGGATAGCTAACTAGCAGGTCTTTCAGGGCATTCGACAGACCCAACCTAAACTGGCACCTTAAGGCAGGGTCATTCCACCGAGAAGCTACGCACCACTTCCTAAAGTCAGAGCAATACTCCTCAACAGGTCTCTTACACTGACGTAAGGTCACCAGATGACTCTCGGCAAAGGCAGTCCTGTCAGTCTCGTCATAAATAAGTCCGAGAGCAGAAAAGAAACAATCAACGGAGGAAAGTTCAGGGGCGTCAGGAGCCAAGGAGAAGGCCCACTCTTGGGGCCCTTCCTGGAGCCGGGACATAATTATACCCACCCGCTGGCTCTCAGAACCTGAGGAATGAGGCTTTAAACGAAAGTAAAGCCTACAACTCTCCCGAAAGGAGAGAAAAGCCCTCCGGTCCCCTGAGAACCGGTCGGGCAACTTAAGGTGGGGTTCAAGAGGTGCGGTGGGGGGAACTACCAAGGTAGCATCAGGCTGGTTGACCCTCTGAGCCAGGGCCTGGACCTGTAGGGAGAGACCCTGCATTTGCTGAGCCAGGGTCTCACGGGGGTCCATAGTGGTGTCAGGGACCAGGGTAGACTAGGTATGGGCTTGTGATTATGTAATGACCGGGGGGTAGGGAAACGGACAAGTGAGCCCTAATCTACCCGCCACTCTGTCCCTGCCTACTTGCAACGACCCGCCCTAGGCGACGGGGTACAACTGGGCGGCGGTCCCTGCACTCAGTAAGTGCACGACAAACACGACAAACATACAAGGGAACACAAGCAAGGGAAAGGGGCAGTTGCCCACGGCAACACCGTGAGCAACCAGAGTGGTGAACGAGCCGAGTCAAGCCAGGAGTGTGCGAGGTACAAAACGAAGAGCAGAAGAGTAGTCGGTAAGCCAGGGTCTGTATGGAGCAGGATCAAAAATAGCAGGAGCTGTAGCTGGGCCAGGAAACCACACGAAAAAGAATCACAAGCACTGGAGGAACAGGAAAGGCAGGCTTAAATAGACCGAGGGCGGGAGCTAGCTGAGTCTGGCTAGGTTGCAATAGGCTCTCCCACTCCTAAGCCTGCCAGCTTGAGTGGTGGAAGCTGGAGTCAGTCTCAGGGATGTAGATTCAGGTGCTGACTGATTAATTAAGGGAGTTAACCCCGAAGCTGTGCCTGGCAGATCCTTTACAGTTGTTTTTTTTTTATTCCTTTATTTGTTGAGAAAATGAAAAATTTTGTGCTAAAGCTACGTCTTATTGGAAAAAAATGATTTTTTTTTTTATCTTCACTGCCCAATTCTAATAAAATCTATGAAACCCCTGTGGGGTCAAAATTCCCACTACACCCATAGATGGATTCTTCAAGGGGTGTAATTTCCTAAATGGAATCACTTTTTTTTGTGTTTTCAGTGTTTTGGTCCCTCAGGGGCTTTTCAAATGCGACGAGGCCTCCGCAAACCATTCTTGCTAAATTTGAGCTGCAAAAGCCAAATGGCGCTCTTTCCCTTCTGAGCCCTGCCGTGTGTCCAAACAGCCGTTTATGACCACATGTGGGGTATTGTTTTACTCGGGAGAAATTGCTTTACAAATGTTGCAGTGCTTTTTCTCCTTTAGTTCTTGTGGAAATTATAAAAAATTAGCTAAAGCTACATTTTCTTTGAAAGAATGTAGATTTTCATTTTCACGGCCTACTTCCAACCATTTCTGCAAAAAGCCTGCGGGGTCAAAATGCTCACTATACCCCTAGATTATTTCCTTAAGGGGTGTAGTTTCCAAAATGTCACTTTTGGGGGATTTCCACTTGGCACGGTTTTGGCTGTGTAAGAGCCTTTCAAACCTGACATGATGCCTAAAATATTTTCTAATAAAAAGGGGGCCCCAAAATCCTCTAGGCGCTTCTTTGCTTCTGAGGTGCTTCAGTCTATAAGCAGGCTAGGGCCACATGTGAGATATTTCTAAAAACTGCAGAATCTGGGCAATAGATATTGAGTTGCATTTCTCTGTTAAAATCTTCTGTGTTACAAAAAAAAATAGATTAAAAATGAATTTCTGCAAAAAAATATGAATTTGTACATTTCGCCTCTACTTTGCTTTAATTCCTGTGAAACGTCTAAAGGGTTAAGAAACTTTCTAAATGCTGTTTTGAATACTCTGAGGGGTGAAGTTTTTAAAATGGGGTGACTTATTGGGGGTTTCTGATATGTAAGGCCCTAAAAGCCGCTTCACAACTGAACTGGCCCCTGTAAAAATAGCCTTTTGAAATTTTCTTGAAAATGTGAGAAATTGCTGCTAAAGTTCTAAGCCTTGTAATATCCTAGAAAAATAAAAGGATGTTCAAAAAACGATGCCAATCTAAAGTAGACATATGGGGGATGTTAATTATCAACAATTTTTTGTGGTATTACTATCTGTCTTACAAGCAGATACATTTAAATTTAGAAAAATGCTAATTTTTGCAATTTTTGGGCAAAATTTTGGTGTTTTTCACAATTAAATACTGAATGTATCGAGCAAATTTTGCAAGTAATATAAAGTCCAATGTGTCATGAGAAAACAATCTCAGAATTGCTTGGATGGATAAAAGCATTCTGAAGTTATTACTACATAAAGTGAAACATGTCAGATTTGAAAAATGAGGCTCTGTCCTGAAGGTCAAATGTGTCCAAAGAGGGAAGGGGTTAAAACTTTGTAGATTTCTGCAAAATATATTTGACAGAGATCATGCAGAACCTGCACCACCACTAAAGGAAGGAGAAGAATGCTTGTATCTTCCAACATTTGGCATGTACCACCCTCACAAGCCTCAACCAATCAGAGTGGTGTTCGATTCCAGCGCTCAGTGTAAGGGTGTCTCTCTCAATAACCTCCTCCTCACTGGTCCTAACCAAAACAAATCATGGGCGTTCTTATCCGCTTCATTCAAGAACTTGTTGTAGTAATGGCCAACATACAACAGATGTGCCATTGCTTCATTGTTAAGGAAGATGACAGGAACTGTTTCAGATCCCTATGGCACAAGGACAATGATGTCAACAATGAGGTCATAGATTACAGGATGAAGGTGCATGTCTTCGGCAACAGCCCATCTCCCGCTGTATCAATTTATGGGCTGAGAAGGACAGCCCAAGAAGGTGATAAGGAGTACAGATCTGATGCTCGTCAATTTGTTGAGAAGAACTTATACATAGATGATGGACTTAAATCCTTACCCACAAGTGAAGAAGTCATCTATCTCCTCACCAGAACGCAGGAAATGCTGTCTGTAGCAAACCTCAGACTTCACTAGATTATCTCCAATAGCGAGGAGGTAATGAAAGCCTTCCCCTCTGACGATCGTGCGATCAACCTGAAGGACCTTGATCTCAATTCTGTCCAATGCAGCCTGGGATTGCTGTGGAACATCGAACAAGATCCCTTTACATTCCAAGTGTCAACCTGTGACAAGCCTTTCACCAAGCGTGGAGTTTTATCTGTTTTGCTCTAAAATTGTAGCAAATTTTTGGAAAAAGTTGGTAAAAAATAGTAACATTTTGGTCAAATTTGGCTCATTCTAAGCCATGATCTCTTTTCTAGACACTTTTCAAAATTGTTTAGTGAGGCGCAAAATGTATCTAAAACATAATAAATGTGGCGCAAGTCATATGTGCCATTTTTTTTGTCACAAATTGAGCCAGAATACAAGCACATTTAAGCATATTAGATCTTCCCCAATGTGTTATTATTGAAAAAAAGAATGTAAAAAATATATACGTAATTGGTAGTGCAGCATCTGTGACGACCCGCGCTAAAAAATTAACTTGTTATTTATCCTGCACAATGAATGCTGTAAAAATAAAACCTAAAAAACAATGCCAGAATACATGTTTTAAAAAAGTAATCGAAAAGTTGTATGCACCCCAAAATCTTATCAATGGAAACTACAAGTCATCTTGTAAAACACAAGCTCTTGTGGTTTAGATCTTGGAATGTGGCAGCAAAAAATAACCTAGCCTAGGATGTTCATTCAGCAAAAAAAAAAACAAGCGGTTATACGCTTAAGTAGACAGAAAAACAAAAAGTTATGGCTTTATGATTACGGAGGGGAAAAAATAAAAATACACTGCATCCTTAAGGCCATGTTCACACTGCGGATTTTGCTTGGCGGGTCCCGCAGCAAAATCCGCCGTGGAATTATTCCTGCTGTCAGCAAGAAGATTCCTACTCCCATTCACTTCAATGGGAGGTTTGGTTGGAATTCGCCCGAAGACCAGGCCGGACGCTACTTTTGTCCTCTAGCTAAAAATATCAGCTAGCGGGAAAAATAAAGCGCCCACCTCCCATTGAAATGAATGGGAGGCGGATTCCGCCGTGTGCATGGGGCCTATGGCCCAAACTAGGCCGTGTCCTTAAGATACAGATGATACAACTACTGTACACACCAGGACATATCTGTGTCATGGAGATAAGTCCCTTGATGCTTAAATGTAGAAAACATTTTGTAAGGGCGGGTTCACACATGGCGGAATTTCACTTAAATTCCGCTGCGGACACTCCGCAGCGTTAATCCGCAGCGGAGCCGTTTCTCCATTGACTTTCACTTTAATTTAGCAGTGTTCGTTTACACGATGCGTACAATTCCGCTGCGGAGCATAGGCTGCGGAGCGGAATTTGGTGTCCGCAGCATGCTCTGTCTGTTGCGGAGCAGTGGCGGACTCATGGCGGAATTTCTCCATTGACTTCAATGGAGATTCAAAGTTCCGCAATGAAGTCCGCAGCTGTCATGCACATGTCATGTGTGCTGCGGATGCGTCTTGCTTTTTTCACTTGACATTTCTTCATTCTGGCTGGACCTATGTATTTCTAGGTCTACAGCCAGACTGAGGAAGTCAATGTGGCTCCCGTAATGACGGGAGCGTTGCTAGGAGACGTCAGTAAATAGTCACTGTCCAGGGTGCTGAAAGAGTTAAGCGATCGGCAGTAACTGTTTCTGCACCCGGGACAGTGACTACCGATCCCAATATACATGTATCTGTAAAAAAAAATGAAGTTCGTACTTACCGAGAACTCCCTGTTTCTGTCTCCAGTCCGGCCTCCCAGGATGACGTTTCAGTGTAAGTGACGGCTGCAGCCAATCACAGGCCAAGCACAGGCTGCAGCGGTCACATGGACTGGCGCGTCATCCAGGGAGGTCGGGCTGGATGCCGAAGGAGGGACGCGTCATAAAGACAACGGGCGGTAAGTATGAAATTCTTTTACTTTCACTAGGGAAAGTGCTGTCCCTTCTCTCTATCCTGCACTGATAGGGAGAAGGGAAGCACTTTTCCCGCAGTCCGCAGCAGCTAGTCCGCATCAATTTTCTGCACATTTTGTGCAGATCCGCAGCCGTAATCCGCAACCCGGATTAGGTGCGGCATTGATGCGGACAGTTGCGGAGGAATTCCGCCATGTGTGGTCATGCCCTAATAACAAATATCAGGAAAAAATTGTTATTTTACAATGTGTAGGTAAGGGTCAAATATAAACACAGCTGTTTTCTCATTTTACACTGGAGTGTCCTGTTAATACAGAACAACTTGACTATGGTTCAGTTCACACTTGACTAGGAAGGAGAAGTAGGACTAAACTTCTAGTTTTTAATCCATTCCTAGTTTTAGCTACAAAAACTGCATCAAACAATATAAAATGTGTCTGATGGTTATTTCTTAATGGATATTTTGTGTGTCAGTGTCCATACATGGAGAACACACCTTCAGTTTCATACCAAGGCTATGTTCACATTTGGCAAAAATGTGTTGTAAAAATTTCTGCGACAGTTCCACATATCTTAATGGAGTCTGTAAACACCCCTGCACATACTGCAGAAACCACTCCGTTCAGATACACGGAACACGTGCCGACATATCTGTCACATGTGAACATACCCAAATATATTTTATTTATGGACTTAATGAATTGGCAATAAATATGAATTGGCCACTGTTCACAAATTTCAAAAGATTCATATCTGCGTCATGGCGTCCTTTTATAACGGATGGGTCACAACTGCTGACATAGGCTCTTAACAGGGCTTTGTATTTATCTATTTTTGGCTGAATTTTGTTCATCTTTGAATCCCCTTCTGTACATTTTTAGTTTATGTACATGTCCTCAGTCCATCTGTTACACTGTGACTCTCTAGCACAATAATATTTCCCAGATTCTTCAGGTTTCACGCCAGTGAGTTTAAGATAAACTTCTCCTTTATTCGAGTCTCTTGTTAGAGTTATACGTCCCCGGACAGACTGGCCATAATATTTCCCATTATCATAACATATTCTCCCCAACCACTCCAGAACTTTCCCTTCAGGTTGTCTTGCCCATTCTACACAACCGATGTTAGTGCTGTCAGTGAGGGAGACCCCGGTCACTTTACAGGTCAGGTCCAGAGTCTCTGTTGGTTTTACTGTCCCAGGACCTGACTCTATCACAGAGATTTGTGAAGTGACACCTACAGACAAAAAATAAATACACAACGGTATAAAAAACACATATCACATCTCATAAATAGAATTCTAAATATAATTATATAAACCTAAAGTTAAATAATAATTGATATTTTGTATAAATATACACTCACATTGTAGGGACAATGCAACACAGAGGAACCATAGGAAATTCTTCATGTCTGTAGAGTAGTAAGTGAAACTGAAGCGGCTCAGTAGATATTTCCTGGAGTCTGTTCTCTGTTCTGTTTAAATTCTGACTAAATCTGAATATATTTACATATTCACAATGCTAACAAATTAAACCAATGAAAAATACCTTTATAACTCTTAGGGTATGTTCACACGGCTTATTAAACCGTAAACAGCCGGAAAACAGCCGAAAAATCGGAAGCAGAAGCCTCCAAACATCTGCTCATTGATATCAATTGGAAAAACGGCATTCTGTTCCGACGGGCCATTTTTTTACGCGGGCGTTTTGAAAAACGGCCGCACAAAGAAATGCCTGGGAAAAAGAAGTACATGTCACTTCTTGAACCGTTTTTGGAGCCATTTTTCATTGACTGTATAGACAAACAGCTCCAAAAATGGCATTAAAAATTCCTAGAAAAACGCGAGTTGCTAAAAAAAACTTCGGCAAATCAGAAGCTGTTTTCCCTTGAAAACAGCTCTGTATTTGTAGTCGTTTTTTTGCTAAGCGTGTGAACATACGCTAAGAGATCCACTTTTCTGTCATAGAGTTCCAAATCCCCTGCATAGTCATAGAGTTAGGCTATGTTCACACGGAGTATTTTGGGGGAGGAATATCTGCCTCAAAGCTCCAAACGGAATTTTGAGGCAGATATTCCTCCCCCAAAATACTCCGTGTGAATAGCAATTATCGCGCCGTTTTTCGCCCGCGGCCATTGAGCGCCGCGGGCAGAAAACACGCTTTCTCTTGCCTCCCATTGAAGTCAATGGGAGGTCGGAGGCGGAAGCGCCCGAAGATAGGGCATGTCGCTTCTTTTTCCCGCGAGGCAGTTTTACTGCTCGCGGGAAAAAGACGCCGACGCCTCCCATTGAAATCAATGGGAGGCGTTCTGGGGCCGTTTCTGCCGAGTTTTGCGACGCGGTTTCCGCGTCAAAAAACTCGGCAAAAGACCCCGTGTGAACATAGCCATAAAGGGGTTTTCACACTAAGGACATAAATCACTTATCCACAGGATAGGTAATAAATGCATAATATAGAGAAAAATCCACTTGCCATGCACACAGTCCTAGAAACAGTGCCGCACCTGCCATTAGGCGAGGTGAGCCAAAAGCCACCTGGCCGGAAATGGGGGGCGGCATTTTGAGCCAGGGATGGACTGGACCGGGGAGAGGGGGCATGTCTGTAAGAACGCTCCCCCTCCTCCTCTCTGACGCTATACGCAGCATGCGCCGCCAGAGAGGAGCAGGTCTGCAGGAAGTAAGAAGGGGAGTGACGAGATGCACGAGGTGAGCGGTGACTGTATTCAAAACTGAGCGCCACTTAGGGTGCGTTCACATATATCAGTTGTATCAGCATCAGTTTTTTTTTGTCTCTCAAGTGATTACAACTGTTGCAAAAATGTATCAGTTGCCATCAGGCTTTTTCACGATTTTTACTACAAAACTATCAGTTGTCGTTGGTTGTCATCAGTTTTTACCACAATGGTCCACAAGATGGTAGTTTAGGCTCTGAAAATGTGCCCATGTATATAGTGCCACACACACCCTGTAGCTAATGCTGCAGTGCCCTCTGTATATAGTGCCACCCCCCCTGTATATAGTGCCACACACTCCCCTGTATATAGTGCCACACCCCACTGTAGATAATGCCACGGTTCCCTCTGTAAATAGTGCCACACCGCCTGTAAATACTGCAGTGCCCTCTGTTGATAGTGTTACACCCCCCCTGTATATGGTGCCACAAACCCCCTGTAGCTAATGCCGCAGTGCCTTCTGTATATAGTGCCACAGTATCCCCTGTAGATAATGTCACACAGCCCCCTGTAGATAGCGCCACACAGCCCCCTTGTAGGTAGCGCCACAAAGGCCCCCTTGTAGGTAGCACCACATAGCCCCCTTGTAGGTAGCGCCACACAGCCCCCTTGTAGGTAGTGCCACACAGCCCACAGTCCCCTTGAAGGTAGTGACACACAGCCCCCATGTAGATAGCACCCCCTCCCCCTTCCTGAAGATAGTGCCTTTATAGCTCCCTGAAGGAGCGAAATCCCCCTTTGGCCGGGGATTACACTCCTGGAGCACTCCCCTTCGTGTCACTGTCCATATATGGACAGTTACATCAGGGGCAACACCTGAAGTGGAATCCCCATACACAGAGTTGCCGACGCTGTGACAGACGATTCCACTCCAGGAGAAGCTCCTGTCGTCTGTGTCCATTTATGGACAGTGACGTCACTGGCTTATCTTGGAGTGGAATCCCCGGTCACAGAGTCGGCAATGCTTTGGACGGGGATTCCGCTTCAGGAGTTTCCCCTGATGTCACTGTCCATATATGGACAGAGAAATCAAGCGGAGCACCTCCAGGAGCGGAATCCCCGCCCACACGGGGATTCCGCTTCTTCAGGGAGCTACAGTGGTGCTAGTAGATAGTAGACCAGGAAAGTACCTCCCTGCTCTGTTATAGTGACGTCGCTACCGCTGTAGCAGCGGCTGCTAGCGGTGCTGCCACCCATGGGGGTTCCTGTCCACGTCCCGACGGGCGCCCTCATGCCCGCTATGGCTGCTACAGAAGCAGCGATGCCACTGAGTGAAGAAGCGGCCGGGCGGAAAGGTAACTGCTGAGTTGCCAGGCCCGGGCGCTTCTCAATCAAGCAGGGGAAGGGAGCCAGTGCAGCGCCCCTTTCCACTTGCTGGGTTTATGCGCCATGTGCAATGGCACAGGTCGCACACCCCTAAGGCCGACCCTGGGTGGGAGGGTAGTCGTCAGGGTCTCCGTCTGGAGCGGAATCCCCGGAAATGCTATGACCAGGGATTCCGCTCCTAGCTCACATCCACCTTCTAAACAGGTGCTGCTGGAAGGTGGATCCAGCAGCACCCGGCGTTCATCCGGCCACCATTAAAATAGATAGGATACGCCGCAGGACCTCCCTGGGAGCTCGAACCAAAAACGCTGCAGGTAACTTTTTTAGGTTCGGCTCCCCGGGAGGTCCGGCGCCGAACGGCGCCACAACTAATGTCTTCCATGCCAGAACAGATCCCATAGAAATCTATGGGATCTGCTCTAGCATCAGTTTGCCTCCGGCTTTTCTTCAACACGGAACAGAAGAGAAGGAGAAGAATGAACTGAAAAGTCATCCGCCAGAGGGAAAAATGTTTCCCCATGGCAGAGTACAATGAAGTCTAATTCCCAGGTGAGGCTTTCTTGTACTCCGCCATCAAGAAACATTTTTCCTCCTGGTCGGATGATTTTTCCGTTGACAGGTAGCAGAGTACTTCCGCAGCGGCGTTAGGGGGGCAAACTCGCCAATTGCCCAGTGCCCCCAGAATGGGCCGCTACTCTTGGGCCAGTGCTGTGTGCTTTCCCCCAGACTAAAATTTGCCAGCCAACCCCTGGCCATTGGCTCCCTGCACCGCAATTTGCTCTTGTAGGCCACAGCCTGGTTTAGGCCTGAGGTCTACAAGAGATCGGAAGCACGCTGATGATGTCAACTGCCGGGCACGATGACGTCACTGCATCATGCCGTCCCTGCTGGGCCACTGAACTCTGTTAAAATTCATAAATCTATTTGGTAATAAAAAGGGGGCATGAAAAAGTGGCATACAAAAGGGGACATGCTTATTGTGGGGGCATAAAGCAGGCATTTTTACTGAGTGGGGGTATAAAGAGGCAAAATTGCTGTGGGGGCATTATTACTGAGTGGCAGAAAAAGTGGCATTAGTACTGAATGGGGTCATAAAAAGCCATATTACTACTGAGTGGAGACATTATTACTGTGGGGACATAAAGGGGGTATTAGTACTGAATGGGAATTCTATTACTGGGTGGATGCTCTAAAAGTGGCTCTATCACTGCGTAAGGTATAAAGGGGACACTAACACTATGTAGGGGAACAAAAGTAGCACTTACTGTGTGGGGCCTTTGGGGGAACAAAAGGGGGTGTCTACTATCAGTCTGTAACGCGGAAAAAGGCTGCCTGCAACAGCCAAACCCAATTTCCCAGCCACCACTAATATAAAAAAAATGAATAGTACTTTATTAGCTGCGTATAGCTGAACAGACCACACTTAGAATTAAAATTATCACTAGCCGAGATCGGATGCACAAGTGTATTACCTGATTGAACAGGCATATGTTGTATGTTAACGTAGGAATAATGCTTCCCTATTCAGTTAAATTGTAAACAACTAGTGGACAGCAATAGGTCCGGTCATCGGCAGTGTTTAAAATATTAACAGCCCCCCCGACATGTTTCGCTACTAAGTAGCGTCCTCAGGGGTACACGGGGCTAATGGCGGCGCAAAATGAAAATTATCCTAATATAGACACGCAAAATGACGCGTCCGAAGGTGTGTCAGGCCAGATAGCCTATGGCGATGGAGGAGACACAAATGCCTCTCAGCTGTATTTGGTTGACGAATGAACAACCGGATAAGATAGCTCAATCAAAAACTAGAGACGACGCATGCGCATGGAGGTGAAAGAAGGACTTAGTGCATTCAAACCAACCTAGATTGTGACTCACGGAGTGAGTCACTAGCGCATGCGCAGATGCATGAAACAATGACTTAGTGCGAGAGAGGCTCACCGTGTCCTTCGATGTGCAACACTATGTGCAGCGGTACCCTTAGCCGATACTCAACGAGCACATATCTACCAGTCAGGCCGGTGTTAGTGTAAATGAATAAAGAGGAGCCCATAGTCCATCAAGACAAATATAAAGTGATTAAATGAATTGGCCCAAAGTGTATATTTACCACTCGGTTGCCATATTACAATGTAGATCATGGCCAGGTTGATAAGTCCAGATCAATGTATCCGAATAATATCAAAAGACAGGGCACATGTGCACCAACATAAGTCAGGTTCAAGGAGTGATATCCCCATGCGTCTACACACATCAAATAGTATGGTAATTCCCCACAAGAAAGGGGGGGGGGGGAGAGCCAGGAAAATGTCATTCATGACCAAAATGTACCTCAAAAATCTCCAATTGGGGATATGCCATATCTCTGAGGTCGACACAGGATCAATAATTATGTACATAGTGTCAGTGACAATAAGCCGCCTCCATCATGTGATCACAGCTATAATGAACGTAAATACGTCGATTAATCCAACCAATGGATCAGAAATAATTCTCATATTATTTTGCTATTCTGTCATTAATGTGATTCAAGAAAAGCTCTCCACAATTATGTAGAGAACGCAATGGCAGATAAACAATGTTCAATTTGTAAATAGTTTTTATATGTACATATGTGATTCTACAGAGGTCCAATAGTATGGACAAAAAACGGGAGTTATTCGATGTCCAACTGCAGAACTAGAGAAACGCACTGAAGGTGAACCCCTCATTCAGACCTATGGGAGACATGGTATTGAGTCGGTGGATCCACCTCGCTTCCTCCTGTAGGAGTTTACGGTCCAAATTGCCCGCTCTAGGTCCCATCTTGATTTGGGCTATACCCCAAAATTTCAGCAACCTGGGGTTACCTCCATGAAACTTTACAATGTGTCTAGAAAGAGCGGTATCTTCGTTACAGGTCACCGCACTTATATGTCTAGAAACACGTCTTCTTAATTCCTGAATGGTTTTACCCACGTACAACTTGGGGCAAGGACACTTTGCAATATAGACAACCCCACTGCTCTGGCAATTTAAAAATTGTTCGATTCGATATAACTTGCCATCGACGGGATTAGAGAAGTTCTTAACTGTCGGCATTAGAGGGCAGAAGGAACATCTGCCGCATGGATGGAAGCCCTTCAGGGGTGATCTAAGCCATGTCGAGGGAGCATGGGATTGTTTGGAATAATGGCTATGCACCAAGAACTCCCGTAAATTCCTGCCCCTACGGTAAGTGACACTCGGATTGGTCATCACTGCATCCCTGAGATCAGGGTCGGCCGTCAAGATAGCCCAGTGTCTTTGTAAAATCTGGACAACTTGAGGAGAATAGGCGTCAAAAGTGCCAATACACCGAATAATTCCAGATGACTTTGCTTTAGTGATTTTGCTTTCTCCTCTCGACAATAGTTCCCTCCTCTCAGAAGCTCTTGCTCTGGCATATGCCCTGTGTAGCCACTTTTTAGGGTAGCCACGCGCTGTGAACTTTTTAAACAGACCATCACATTCATTTTTGAAAGGCTAACTCGCTCGAGCAATTACGTCTGGCCCTTAAATATTGGCCAATAGGTATACCCTTCTTGAGGGCAGAAGGGTGATGGCTCTGCCAATGCAGGAGGCTATTGGTCGCAGTAGCCTTACGAAAGACATCTGTTTGGACACCGCCATCAGGATCCAAAGATATCTTGAGATCAAGAAAATTTATGGTGTGATCATGGATCTCATACGTGAATTTCATGCCAATATTATTGGCGTTGAGCATAGACATGAAGTCACTAAAGGTGTTGGCATCCCCATCCCAGAGGATGAGAATGTCATCAATATATCTCCCCCAAAAAGAAATGTGTGAGGTGAAGGAGGAGAGATTATCAGAAAAAACAATGGTGTCTTCCCACCACCCTAGGAAAAGGTTCGCATAAGTGGGTGCACAAACGGTGCCCATAGCCGTACCTTTTATTTGATGATAATATTTATGATCGAAAATAAAATAATTGTGCGTAAGTAGGAAACGTAAAAGTGACAGAACAAAATCATTGTGACGTTGGAATTGGATGCCTTTAGTGTTCAGAAAGTGTTTAATTGCAGTGAGTCCTAATTCGTGCCGAATATTGGTGTAGAGTGACTCCACGTCTATGCTCGCTATCATTGTGGTAGGAGTTACATTGATCTCATGGATCCTGGTGACGGTGTCCTTAGTGTCCTTAAGATAGGAAGACAAAGAGGACACAAACGGTATTAACATTTCATTGACATAGAGGCTGATACCCTGTGTCAGGCTATCATTACCCGACACAATGGGTCTACCAGGGAGAGGAGAGATCGCCTTGTGCACCTTTGGCAACGCATAAAAGGTCGCCAAAGTGGGGGTGGAGTTGTAGAGACACTTAAATTCATCACTAGTGATGAGATTCTCATCTCTAGCACCATTAAGGAGGGAATATAACTTGGCGAGATATTTAGCCGTAGGATTTACATCCAGAGTGACATAGGTGGTATCATCATCAAGTAGCCTGTGAACCATGCGGACATAGTCAGCATGGCTCGTAATCACAATATTACTCCCCTTGTCAGAGGGTTTGAGGACTAAATTGTCATCTTTGCATAAAGTGTCCAAAGCCTGTCTCTCGTCATCATTGAGGTTACCAAAAGTGGTAGACTTCTTGGTTTTAAGTTTTTTAAGGTCGTTGCACACCATTCTCACAAATGTGTCGATATGACTGTACTGTGAGAATGGAGGTGTGAGTTTGGACTTGGGGCGTAGAGTTGAGAGTGGTCCAACAACATCCGCAGCACCGAATTCGCTCTCATGGAGCAAACTTTCAAGATCTTTCAAGGTGTTGCGTTCTGTGCGGTCCTGAGAGGTTTTATCAGATACATTACCCTTAAAGTGCTTATGTAGGGCCAGTTTTCGTGCAAAAAGGTTAATGTCCTTGACCCATGTGAATTCATCATAAGATGGGGTAGGAGTATATGACAGGCCCTTTTTAAGTAGAGTTAATTGGTGAGAGCTAAGTTGACACGAAGACAGGTTTATTATCTGCATCTCATCATCTCTCCCTACAGGTGTGTTAGATGTTATGGTTTTATCCCCCAGTTCAGACTGGGTGGACCTAAAAAAGGGAAAGTAGTGGGGGGACCAATAAGTTGTTTGACTGTGTTGTCCCCTCCATATATACTCTGATTGGTACGAGAGGGATGAGGAGTGGACAGTGTGTACACAGGGTTTATGATAGATGAAGGGACCGGCATAGATGAGGCAAAGGAGGAGCTTGATGTACTGGAGGGACATGTTGTAATACGGTTAGGAACGTTGGTTGTGAATTGTCTAGATACAGTCGGGGTTCTCTTAGAGAAACCCGGTCTGTTGTTTTTGATTTTCCGTTTAGTACCAAGTCTAAGACTGTCGGTACTGTTTCTAAATTCCTCTGTTCCTGAAGTGTCCGACTCAGAGAAATCGGTAAACACCGTGTTACGTTTAGGTTTAGAGTATGAGTTGGTTTTATAGGTATAAACCTGTCCAAGATCAAAGTCTCTCCGATCACGAACGTATTTACGGTGTTTCCGTTCCTTTATTTCTCCCTGTAACTTTTCTATGTTTTTCTGTAGCTTAATCTCAGAGGTCCCAAACTCAGGGCATGAACTAAAGGCCTGTATGTCAACAATCTCTTTTTCGAGTTGGGCACTGACAGTGCTATAGTTCTGTTTTTCAAACTCCAGTAGATACTGGAGTAAGCGCATAGAACTGTCAGTGAGGAGTTCTTCCCAGCCTTTAACAAAGGCTGTATTATCTCTATAGGAGTTTGGTGTGATATTGATCCTCAAGCCTCTATATATGATTTTTTGTTGCAAATAAGTTTCCAAGCTCTCCACTTCCCAGCACGATCTGATATACTTCTGGTAGGTTTTTTGGAGGTCCCTAAATGCTGTTTGAACATCAAATTGTTGTAGGGGAATATTACCTACAGAGAAGACAAATGCTGCATCTGCAGATAAGGTCTCTAGGTCTGGCTTTCTAGATAGAAAACCTGCCATTCCAATTGAATTTGTAACTGGATGAGTGAAACGTTCCAGTGTAGGAACAGGGTCAGATAGGAAAGGTAATTAACCTAGCAGTATCACAAGAACAAACAAATTAATGACCCTTGGTAGCTGGCGGGCACAATATACATAAACGCGGAAAAAGGCTGCCTGCAACAGCCAAACCCAATTTCCCAGCCACCACTAATATAAAAAAAAAAATAAAAAATAAAAAAAAAAAAAAAAATGAATAGTACTTTATTAGCTACGTATAGCTGAACAGACCACACTTAGAATTAAAATTATCACTAGCCGAGATCGGATGCACAAGTGTATTACCTGATTGAACAGGCATATGTTGTATGTTAACGTAGGAATAATGCTTCCCTATTCAGTTAAATTGTAAACAACTAGTGGACAGCAATAGGTCCGGTCATCGGCAGTGTTTAAAATATTAACAGCCCCCCCGACATGTTTCGCTACTAAGTAGCGTCCTCAGGGGTACACGGGGCTAATGGCGGCGCAAAATGAAAATGATCCTAATATAGACACGCAAAATGACGCGTCCGAAGGTGTGTCAGGCCAGATAGCCTATGGCGATGGAGGAGACACAAATGCCTCTCAGCTGTATTTGGTTGACGAATGAACAACCGGATAAGATAGCTCAATCAAAAACTAGAGACGACGCATGCGCATGGAGGTGAAAGAAGGACTTAGTGCATTCAAACCAACCTAGATTGTGACTCACGGAGTGAGTCACTAGCGCATGCGCAGATGCATGAAACAATGACTTAGTGCGAGAGAGGCTCACCGTGTCCTTCGATGTGCAACACTATGTGCAGCGGTACCCTTAGCCGATACTCAACGAGCACATATCTACCAGTCAGGCCGGTGTTAGTGTAAATGAATAAAGAGGAGCCCATAGTTCATCAAGACAAATATAAAGTGATTAAATGAATTGGCCCAAAGTGTATATTTACCACTCGGTTGCCATATTACAATGTAGATCATGGCCAGGTTGATAAGTCCAGATCAATGTATCCGAATAATATCAAAAGACAGGGCACATGTGCACCAACATAAGTCAGGTTCAAGGAGTGATATCCCCATGCGTCTACACACATCAAATAGTATGGTAATTCCCCACAAGAAAGGGGGGGGGGAGAGCCAGGAAAATGTCATTCATGACCAAAATGTACCTCAAAAATGTCCAATTGGGGATATGCCATATCTCTGAGGTCGACACAGGATCAATAATTATGTACATAGTGTCAGTGACAATAAGCCGCCTCCATCATGTGATCACAGCTATAATGAACGTAAATACGTCGATTAATCCAACCAATGGATCAGAAATAATTCTCATATTATTTTGCTATTCTGTCATTAATGTGATTCAAGAAAAGCTCTCCACAATTATGTAGAGAACGCAATGGCAGATAAACAATGTTCAATTTGTAAATAGTTTTTATATGTACATATGTGATTCTACAGAGGTCCAATAGTATGGACAAAAAACGGGAGTTATTCGATGTCCAACTGCAGAACTAGAGAAACGCACTGAAGGTGAACCCCTCATTCAGACCTATGGGAGACATGGTATTGAGTCGGTGGATCCACCTCGCTTCCTCCTGTAGGAGTTTACGGTCCAAATTGCCCGCTCTAGGTCCCATCTTGATTTGGGCTATACCCCAAAATTTCAGCAACCTGGGGTTACCTCCATGAAACTTTACAATGTGTCTAGAAAGAGCGGTATCTTCGTTACAGGTCACCGCACTTATATGTCTAGAAACACGTCTTCTTAATTCCTGAATGGTTTTACCCACGTACAACTTGGGGCAAGGACACTTTGCAATATAGACAACCCCACTGCTCTGGCAATTTAAAAATTGTTCGATTCGATATAACTTGCCATCGACGGGATTAGAGAAGTTCTTAACTGTCGGCATTAGAGGGCAGAAGGAACATCTGCCGCATGGATGGAAGCCCTTCAGGGGTGATCTAAGCCATGTCGAGGGAGCATGGGATTGTTTGGAATAATGGCTATGCACCAAGAACTCCCGTAAATTCCTGCCCCTACGGTAAGTGACACTCGGATTGGTCATCACTGCATCCCTGAGATCAGGGTCGGCCGTCAAGATAGCCCAGTGTCTTTGTAAAATCTGGACAACTTGAGGAGAATAGGCGTCAAAAGTGCCAATACACCGAATAATTCCAGATGACTTTGCTTTAGTGATTTTGCTTTCTCCTCTCGACAGTAGTTCCCTCCTCTCAGAAGCTCTTGCTCTGGCATATGCCCTGTGTAGCCACTTTTTAGGGTAGCCACGCGCTGTGAACTTTTTAAACAGACCATCACATTCATTTTGAAAGGCTAACTCGCTCGAGCAATTACGTCTGGCCCTTAAATATTGGCCAATAGGTATACCCTTCTTGAGGGCAGAAGGGTGATGGCTCTGCCAATGCAGGAGGCTATTGGTCGCAGTAGCCTTACGAAAGACATCTGTTTGGACACCGCCATCAGGATCCAAAGATATCTTGAGATCAAGAAAATTTATGGTGTGATCATGGATCTCATACGTGAATTTCATGCCAATATTATTGGCGTTGAGCATAGACATGAAG